>NW_013667652.1:0-14763 GCF_000517525.1 Limulus polyphemus
CACAATTCACACAACATTCAGCCTTGATAATGGATGTAGAACGCATTAGAAACGCGTTGGCAAACTCATCACTATCTACAACTTTTACCCGTTGTTCTCCTAACAACGTTAAGACGGTTTATCGACTTCTTGAGAAGAATTCTAAGAAGAAAGTAAACCTACAGACATCGGTCTTGTTTAACAAAATCTGCCTACAAGAAAATCTGTCACCAAAGTACACCAATAATAGATTATGTAAATAAGATTCAGAAAAACATTGTGTTAAAATCTATAAAAGTTCTTTATAAATAATAATTTGATTTTCACTCATCATTAATGGAATGACATAGGTCTTAATGCATATGATTTTTTTGCTCAAATATGTCAAAATGTACAAATTATTTTTTACTTAATAAATCATTTAGTTGAAATATACGTAATATGCTTTGATATTTTTGTTTTATTAATAACACGAAGATCACTACCTTTGTAGCAAAACTAAATAAAAATGATGACCGGTACGTTTATATCTTATGATAGCAATTATATGTTAACAAATTTCGGACCCCCTCTTTCAGAAATCCTGTATCCGTCCCTGCACCTTCCAATGAGTCTGAACCTCAAGTTAAAGAGTCGGCTTTCTATATATATAGTCCCTCCCAATCCTGCGAAAAAGTTTATGTTGGTGAAACGGAGAAGAATGTAGACACAAGGCTCGCAGAGCATAGAAAGGATGTTAAAAACGAACAAACATATAATGCTCTTTTTCAACACATAAAACATTTTAATCATCAAATCAGCTGGAAATCAGCCAAAATAATACATAAACTAGAAATCATGTCAAAAGAAGAATAGTAGAAAACTCATTAATACAAAAGTTGCCAAACTTCAATGCATTTAAAGGTCACTTTAAAGTGAACTTTTTTCTGACGTCATATGCCGGGACTAGAAACTTCCATTATAAATAAAACAGTGTATGTGTTTCTCTCACACATTCTTGACGCTAAAATAACCAAAGATTTCTCTGATTAACTCCGAATTTTCCAACTTTACCCCGATTCTCAGAAGTGGCAACACCAGTAGTCACGAATGAGATGAAGAGAAATAAATATTTCTAAGCATCTCCGGTTGTCTTTTTAAATTTAAAAAAATTTCAAAACAGAAATACCTGCAACGAGGATAGGATATTCTCTCACAAACAAACTTTGGATTGAAGAGGACAGGTGAAAGTGTCGAAACTTGTGTCCATATAAATTTTATTGTTCTATTATTGTGGATTTAAACTTTGTTTTAGAGTTCTTTGTACGATATTGTGTATACTATCGCAGATAGCTCGTGTGTAGCTTTGCGCTGAAAGACATACACACACACACACACACATGTATATATATATATACGACAAATCCTGCACTGATATACAAGGTATAAATAATTGGTAACATTTTTGTATCAGTTGGTTGTTTGATTAAATATATTGTAAAATATGATATTCACAATACGCCTGTACTAATTACCCAGACCATAAATACTTCTAAGCCATTAATCTTTAAATAAAAAATATAGCTACCTACCTGGTTGGTTGATTGTGACGAAATGCCACACCTCTATACGCCCTTGGATTTTTGTTTCTCACTGTAGTTAGGTTAGAGCAAAGACGAATTAGGTTGAAGTTAAGTTAGGCATCGTCTGTGTGCTTTATTGACTTGTTTTAAATTTAATTTTGTTATTTTTGTGTTAAAGTAGTGAAATTCTATAAAACATGTTTCATCGTGCTGTCGCGTCTCTAGGAAAAATCGTGATTCCTCACATTTCGAAAAATGGCGTTTCATCTTTACGAGCGACCGTATCTTCAACTTCTTCAAACATTATCTTGCGACATGCGGTAGTTAGAAGCACAGTTGTGACTGTGACTAGTCGGCATTATAGTATACATGAAATTCCAGAAGATTTAAAATACGTTGACGATGCAGAAGACCCATCATTTTTTCATATGGTTGAGTACTTTTACCATCGAGGCTGGCAGATTGTAGAAGATAAATTAGTTGAAGATTTTAAAGGCAAAATGAGTTTGGAAGAGAAACGAAAAAAAGTTCGAGGTTATCTTGGTTTAATGGGACCATGTCATTCTGTACTAGAAATTTCATTTCCATTGAAAAGAGATAATGGAGAATATGTAATGATAAATGGTTGGCGTGCCCAGCATAGCCATCACAGAACACCATGCAAAGGAGGTATTGTCGGAAAATTTAAAAAGATCTGTATGATGTTGGTGTCGTTAATTTTGAAAAGTTTTTATTAATTGTTAACCCGTTTATGGTTTGATACGTAACAACAGAAATATGAATGGTTAAGAGAGTTCTTGTGTGATAGATTGAGCTGTTAAGACGTGACTTACCACTAAATATCAGAAATAGGTAGTCGGTTAACCCCTTTGGTCAAATTATAGAGCACTTACCTGGCATGCAACATTAGAAGAGGTTTTGGGTTCAGTCCTGCTCACAGGATATGCAAAATTTGAGTTACCACAGAAATACTGGCACCTAACTAGTGGTTGTCTAATGACTCTGAAGTAAGGCCTGAGAACAGGCCTTGATTTTTAGAGGTGTGGAATGTGTTAGTTTGAGTTGTTACAAAGTTAAGTTATCTAAGCCTTTCCTCTAAGCTAGTTTCTTTAAAAATATAGTGTCAGTTTGATTGCACTTCTCTTTACCCATAAAGATTGATATTTAAAATGTATATATGTGTAAAAATATATAGCTGTGTATCATGCACCACAGTACCCATATCCCCAAACAGCATTGCACAGAAGTTTTGGTCTCATTCTAAAATGTAGTTTAGTTTGCATACTTACTTTTCCAGTGATGAATTCCAGAATAACCGTGTATTGTTTTTCATTATTTATCATGAACAATTCTAAACATGTGACTAGATTTTGTATACTTTGATTTTACCATGCAAGTACTAAAAGCATTTATAATTGTTTAAAATTCTAATCACATAATATTAAATATAGTGCCTTAAGCAATTTGTTTTGAAGTTTCAGCCAAATGTCTTGTGTATGTAATATTTGATAAATTTTCCGTTATAACATTACTACTTTATTATATGTAAGTACAGATATGTAGATCATATGGGAGATGAATTTTGAGTGGGTTTGAATGTAAAACAATTGCTGAACTATTGAGAACAGTCATGTTATTTACTTGGAGTATGGATAGTACTTGTATGATAGTAAAATAAGTGTTCTGGACAAAGTAAAGGCTTTTTGTGTGTGTTTGATAATTGTTTGAATACTTCATATAAGTTGAGATCAGAGAGCTATTTATAGAAGTTTGTATTTAAGTAGTATAAAGCAGTGATAGTCTATCACAGTTACTGAAGATGGTAACTCTAAGAACTCAAGTTTAATATTGTTTATATAACCTTCAATAAAACGTCATCATCATCTGGTTTGAGCAGTCAAGGCTGTGAATTATTGACAATAATACTCAACAACTTGCCCTAGATGAATCATTTAATTTTATCTGTGTTCATGAACTTCAATATCGAGTTGAAACTTCTTCTTTTTTATTTATGGTGACCTATATCTATTCAACTACATGTATAACGTGTGTTCTCATGATTTTAATCATTGTGGAATGAGTATGAAAAATAAATGTATATATGCGAACTTTTTGTAGAAAAAAAAATTTCATTAAGTTACAATTATAAATATGTTTACTGTATCTTTTGCACATCTTATAGCATATGTGGAATCTCCAATTTAATAGTTAAAACATTCAGTTAAACAAAATGGTGTAATTATATGTTTCTTGGGATCCCTGAGACAACTATCTTATAAGTATGCAAAAGTGCACAAAGTCTGTACTTCTAAGATTCTTTGTTGAAGTGTGGATCAAAAAGATCCAGTAGAGGTGCTATTCCTACCTTCATTTTCCACTCTACATGAATTTTACATTTCTGAATTATCTACAAAAATTATAACTAAAAGCAGTGTTTCAGCTGGTGATGTTGTGATAAGTACTTGTTTCTAATGGCGAGTATCTTTGCATAATGAGCAAAAAGTTGTTAAGTTTGAATTTGAAGAAAGGGAACTTTCCCTTTTTATATAACTGTTTTCTTTCATTCAGAGTAGTAGGAACAAAATGTAAAAAAGATGGAACTTCATTCTGTTGTGTTCTGACTCTGTGTGCAATGTTTCTCAGTAATGTATGTTTTGATTGCTAATTTACATATATATATATATATATACTTTTTTTTTACCAAAGGGAAATGTCTTTGCTACTGATTGCCTTGCAAAGCTATTGTTTTTAATATACTGGGGAAGCAAACTCAGTAAAACTAAATTGCACTCTGTATAACTATGAAAAAATTATGACTAACGTTATTCTGATCCTAAAGTAGTATAAGACTCATTCTAATTAAAGCTTAATTTCACAGAAACTAATTTGATAGTAGATATTAACAGTATATGTAAAACTGTGAACTTGTATTACAATATTCTGAAATATTAATTGTTACAGGTAATAATTCTCATCTAATATTATTTAGATATAATGTACTTGGAGAACTTAAACAATATAGCAAGTTAATGACATTGAGACATTGCAATAAATGATGTTGTTTGTCATACTTATACTTTAATGTTTATTACACAGGTGATTTAATTTTGGTACTATTAATTGCTGTGATATGAAAAAATTGAGCCTGATATTCATAAAAGATTTAGCAGAGTTATTGTGCATCAGTCTTGTCCTATTTGAAAATAGTCGAGTTGGGTAAGATATTGAAAACATATTGTTAACAGAAGGAGTACTCAACTAATGAAACAATGCATTTAGCTGTTTTCCCTCAGTCTATCCCATCAAAATTAGGATAGATGAGAACAGATAGCTCTCAAGTAGTTTTGGTTTAAAGTTTAACAAACAAATACACATTACCAGGTTAATTTTTAGTTTTTCTCTAAGAAGGTAGTTTGTGATGATCAGAAGGTAATAATAATTATCAAAGTTAGCGAAAATATATGGAATGACCACATTTCTCCAAAGAGTTCAATTATGTAATATCCATTGCTATGGAAACCAAAACAAGTAATTACAATGAAATCGCATTGTTGCTTAAGATTATTGATTTTTTCAAATAAATTGTTTTTTGGCTTACATAAATTACCTTGCTCACAAGAGTGTCATTGAAAATTAGTAAAGTATTTTTATTTGCAATTTTTGGCATAGTAACAAGTGGCAGCATAAACCTCAGTGAAAGCAGTGTTAGTCTCTGTACAACTACTGAGGATGGCAGTTTAGATGCTGAAAGCTGGCAAAACATTATAAACCAATAGGTGTCTAAAATCTGTGCATAGAAATCAGTTAAACTACAGCTTTACACGAGTTTTATGCCTATTGTTCATTTAAATATACTTAAATTAAAATCAAATTTTCATCTGGTGATCAAACATTATCCACAGTATCTAGTTGTCAAAATGTTTGCTTTTGGTATCATGAAACACATTGTAGTAGGTATACAATATTTTTATATTCTACTAGTAAGAAAGCCAAATGTTTTTCTAGTCCAAATCTTTTAGAGTTGTTTTTCTAAAAAAAACAGCATATACTAAATTGGTGAGCCTGTGTTTGTCAGAAAACACGAGATTGAGATACTAAAAACAGATCTACACACATCACTGTAAGAAATATGCCATGTAACTACTGTGGCAGTAATGCTTCTACTAATCTACAATATTGAAAAATAAGAAGAAATATGAGTATATTTATTTTATCACTGAATACTTGCATGTGTTAGTCTTATGTAAATGTTAATACTACTAGGATCAACTAAGACGTGCATTTCTAGGAAACTCATTGAACTTCGTATAATTTCATCAACACATCTTCATACATTTTTGGATTTGATGAGCAGTTTGAGCTAAAGTCTCCTACCTGTATGTATGTATGTGTGTGTGTTTATATATATATATATATGTGTGTGTGTGTGTGTGTGTGTGTGAAATTTTAAATATCAAACTTTTCTTTGAACATTCACATGTTTGTTTAAATTTTCAGTACATAAATTCATCTACCCTCAAAAAATTTTTTTAATTATGTACAGCTTTTAATGTATTTTCTAAGTCATACATGAATGTAACTTGTGCAGGCAATATTTTAAAGATGTAAGAAGCAAATACTAAATCTTATTTGGTGTCTTTACCCAAAGTACTATCGGTACTGCTCACAGTGTTGTTATTCCATATTCTTTATGCAGACATATAACATATGTAAAATTCAGTACTATTAAAGGGCTAGTTCTTTATACTCTTCACCTAAACACCTTACATTTTTACCAGCCTCTGAAATTTCACTTCTGTCATGGCATTCAGCTTATATTTGATAAGCAAAGAACTCCCTCCTCTAAGTATGTTAAATACAACTACAGCCTTAATGCTAAACAAATATTTACAAAGACTAGTTATTAATGTTAAAGAAACAACGTACATCCCACTTCCTCATCATTTTATCAGTTCAGTTTATTAGCTGCATGTCTTGCAAGTCAAGGCACACATGTAAGCTTTAAAAGTTAAGGGACTTCTCTCACTGCTAACTAAAGTTTGTTAAAGCAGAACCATTAAAGTCTGTGTTTCCAGACACAATTTGTTTAAATAGGGTCCATCACTGCATAAATATGGAGCTAGTTTCTTGTTTGCAATTTCTCTGTGTTACACTGTACTTCACTACATGTAAATCTTTTCAGTATATCTAATTAGTGAATCTTTCATTACACAAAACTTAAGTTTTTCCTTCCCTTTACTCATAAAAAGATGTAACGTCCAAGTATGCCACGTGTGATTTTAAACCAAAATTGATAAATGGATAATTATCAGAAATACTTTAAAACTTGTTAATCACCAACCTTGGCAGGCACAGATGTTTTCTTGTATATGTACCAAAAATTACTGAGCAGTTAGAACCTTAAATGCATGTCATACTGTTACAGGTCATGATGTTAAGATACGTGCTCTAACTGATGCTTTAACATGGGAACCTTGGCTAATTCCAGTGTTCTGACACTGATTCTTCATCAACCAAAATAAGAGGAATATAATGTGTCCACTGCACATCATTTTCCATCTTGACTGCAGTAATATACAATGCTTTGCTAAGTTTCTGTGAATGTAGTCTTGAAAGGGGCCTTGCATTGTTTACCATCTGAAAATGGGGTTGCACTCTCCTTGTCCTAAATTACATTCTACAGACATGTTCTTAATCAGGTTCTAAAATATTCAGTTTGTCTTCATTTTTGTTTCAAAAGGTTGACAACCTTACAGCTACTGGAAGTCTGTGGTTTAACTTCTATATTTTCCTTTAAAGTTTGTCTTTTGACTACATCTTACTTGCATTAGTTAAATGTACTTTTACTTTTTTCAATCCATCTTTAATAATAAATGTATTCTTTGGCTCAAGTCATCTAAATAAGTATGCACCAAATCACTGTGGAAACTACTTTCCTGCATTTTATATTTACATTCTGTGATTAATGCAGTGAAAAAAGTACATCAAATGTTAAAGGCACATGTACTGTTTAGTCTAAAGCACTGACAGGAGTATTTTTGATGGGTGTTTTAAGGTTTACCTTGATTTCCTATAATGTGCATTTTGCTCAGTTTTTAGAATAGTGAACTAGTCTTTTTAAGTATGAGCACTAAGTTTAAATTTTTTATTAGTAATGGCATTAGTTTATGTACCAACTATTAAAGTATCGTACATTACATTAATATCTTTCTGCTTTCTAATGTTAAACTAATGTTAAAATGTACTTTTGTGCATCCATCATTGGATGGTTTGCATAGTGCAGTGATGAATGTGATCAGGCTAATTCTTTCTACCAGTCAGTATGTCCATTTTAAAATTAAAACATGGGAGTACAATATAAATATATAAAAAATTTGATTTATAACAATTAGGCTTCACGTTGTGTAATGTGAAGTTATGTTATCTCATCGTAGATATTTGATTTGTATAAAATTAATATTTAACATGTTGATGAGGAGCAAGATGTAAGTTATATTGTAGATTAAATAGCTTAACTGTTAAAAAGTATTTATTAACATTTAATAGAGATATGTTTCACCCATTTTGTGGTTAAAGAGATTTCAGCTTGTTACTTTAGTAAAAGAAATAATTATTTAATTTAAAAAATGCTGTACTTAACTTGATAGAGTTATGTATTTTAACATTTTTTTTCTTGAAAAGGCTATTCACTGTAAAAATGGTTTGATTTACCAACAGTTGGCTCTTGGGAAGAGTAGGAGGGCTCATAACCATACTTGGTTGCCATTAGAGCTGGGTAATAAGTGATATTTGCTGACTGATTAATCCTTGGGCTCATTAGTCAGTTACATTCTACTGATCAGTTATTCTCATATGAAATTTAGATAGTTGGAATAATTGAAAGTAGTAATAATCAAAAGCAGTGATTATCATCAGTTGATTACTTTTGTGGGATTAATTAATTTAATCATGATTTTGATAAATCGATTATTGACGTTTTGGTAATCAATGTATTCAATGCTCATAGATAATCAATTAGTCGAGTCAATTGTCCAACTCTAGTTGCCATGATAATGAATCAGAATGTTAAGAAATTAGCCCTGACTGAATTTTAACTTGGGATTTCATTTGTAAATGCAAGTTAGTTTTTAAGGACAATTATTTCTTAAGTATGCATACATTATTAATCTAACATCAGATAGTTGGAATTTTTTAACAACTTCATTGGACAAGTGTATATATGTGTGTGTATATATAGAGATGGAAAGGATACTTTGTTTAATTTAGAGGCTCATATATATTTAGGTGGCTAATAGTCACAAGTTTTATATTACAAAATGCTATAAAGTTACTAATTTATGGGAAGTGTGAAATGGGTATACTAACATCTAGTGAATTAGTATAATTACATGATTATTACTCTGAATTTTAATTTTGTACTTAAACTTTACTTTAAAACCAACTTTAGGTAGTGAAGTATGGCATTAATCTATACGTGTGACTGGCAGAAGATTATTTATAAAGATTTAAAACCAACTCATTGGTAGGTATAATTAAGAGTGTTAAAATATTTTTCCAGAAACTGTTGCTTTGATTGAAGATTGGTTAAATCTCAGAAGGATATTTGTTTGTTTAGGTATTCGATACAGCTTGGATGTAAGTGTTGATGAAGTCAAAGCCCTGTCTGCCTTGATGACTTTCAAGTGTGCTGTAGTGGATGTTCCCTTTGGAGGTGGCAAGGCAGGACTTAAGATAAACCCCAAAGAATACAGTGAACACGAGTTAGAGAAAATCACAAGAAATTTTGCCTTAATGCTTTCAAAGAAAGGATTTCTTGGTAGCTATTAATATAAATGCACATTTCTAATCTATTTTAATTTACTTTTATAAATCATGTATCTACTATAGTACTCAGGAACTAAAGTTTAGTAGAAACAATTTCTTGTATTAAAAATTAATTACAAATAGTACGTTGTGAAAGTATGAATTTTATATGTAATTTTACATACATATTGAGATATAAAACACAAGTAAATGTGGATATATACTGTTCAAACAAGTTGGAGGATAACTGAAATATAACATTATAGCTATAGCAAATAATGATAATTACCTTCCTCTCAGTTCATTGTTGTGAAAATTAGGCATCTGATGACCAGCCATGTGGTAAGAAATGCAATTGATTAGTTGTTCAACCTCTACTGTATGTTTTGTTTGCATGCAATGTTATCTGAGTCATAACTTTCAAGTGAATCACAGTTTAATATTCTAAATTGCTCGTGAATCATGACTAAGCGTAAGAGAAGACATTTAGATGTTGTACCTGTTTATGCTGTTGTGAATAGGTTTAAAGTGTTATTAATAGAATGTGTAACTTCTTCCAGATCAATGGTATTATTTTATGGACACTTGAACAAGGGAGACAATCATTTATGACACCAGTAGATCATTGCTGTCTTTGACTTTGACTTGCGACAAACATTGGGCATAGGCTCTGAGATTAACTCAGACGTTCTCAGTTGCAGCATGCAAATGATTAGAAACAGATTTCACTAACCTATCCTGTATGCCAGAAGGCCATTGAGATGTATCACATTCGTGGTAAGGCACAAAACAGCTTGCAAAAACACATCCAGTGGACCAATGGGATGCATGTGGTAATGGCAATAGAAGTATGGTGTGAGAAAGAATATACATTGGTGCGTGGATCAACCTCTACATCATGTGGAAAGAATTCATTAATATCACACCTGCTATGTCTCTTGTGTTGTTATATTCTGGTACAGTTGCTTCCAACTTTAGCCTAATAGGTGGCATTACCCACCTTCACTGTTCTAAATGAGCTAACACATTCCTTAAAGAAGAAATTAAATGAATGGGTTCATTTATGAGCTTAAACTGAATGTCTAATCATTAACATGTCAGGCCACATGATATGTCATAGATGCTTGGTTTACATAAAAGTTAATTGAGGGTAGATTGATAATATTTTACAACAGTGGATGTGATATTCATAGTTATAATAGTACCAAATTCAATTAACCTAAAATTCTTTTGAGTGGTGTTTAAACAATAATAAAATAACAGTTCATTTAGCAACCTAGGAGACTTTTGCTTTCATGTACTTAAATTACTATTAATCAAGGACTTTATCAATTTTAGTAATAATTTAAACAGAATCACTTAACACTAAAATCTAAAAGAAATATGGAAAAATTACTTTTATTTTTAGGACCTGGCCTAGATGTTCCAGCACCTGACATGGGTACTGGAGAACGAGAAATGAGTTGGATTGCAGACACATATTCTTCAACAATTGGTAAAATATTCTACCTCTGTATATTTTTGTTAGCATTTGAAATTACTTGTCGGAAAACTCTATTAAGTCTATAACATATTCAACTAGATGTTTGTTGCAGTATGGTATATTTGGAAGCAAGGTGCAACAGAGTGATACATCACAATCAGGACAAAAATATCTGCTTTCTCTTCGGATTCCCATTAGCCACACCTTGTCTCATTGGATTTGTTTTCTATGTTAGTGGTATAATCTACGGGAAGTGTCTTTCTGAGATACAAAATGGAGGCAGTGTTGTTCCTGGAAGTACTATTTTGGGGAATAATGCAGGTGTTTGATATTTCTCCATCATCTTCTCGATCACCTTCATTCTATACTGCAAAGGTGTATTGACACCTCCTGTTTTAGAATAAAGGATACATGAATACTACAGGGCCAGATCTACAAGATGAAAGAATATATTTTTATAATGCTTCTTGCCTCGTTTCCTTGCTGGTCAGCTCTGTCCACTCCTCTCATTGTATTATTGTAATCCAGTACTATTTTCAGCTTTATCTTTATTTTCCTTTTTTTTCCCATAGTCACCATTTTTGCATTATGTATGGTGGAGAGCAGCATCACACCATTTTTGTCTTTCCAACACATAACAGTAATCTTTCCTCTTTTGTAGGCTGCAATTTCTCCTTCCTTCAATGTTTTGCTTTGCAAATCATTAGGCATGTTTTTCCTTGGAAGTTTCACCATCCCATATGTCTTTTTTTTTGTTCCACAAGTAGGTCAACCAGTTATGGTGACGTATAAAAATTATCCATGGTGAGGCAGTATCCATTTTTCAATAAAGGTTTTGCAAGTGTCATGACCACTTGTGATGATGGTACCTTTTGTAGTGTATATAATGGATGACTTTTAGATTCACAAAGCATACAAATTTTGATCCCAAACCTTGCTGTGTTCAAAAGAATATATTTAACTCAACCAAGTATTGCTCTATAAAGCAAGAGACTTTCATTTAGAGTGATGTCTCTTTCAGGTGTCTACAGATTTCTAAATTTATCAACTAGGTTCTGGTAAACAGGCCATATTTTATTCAGTTTAGGATTTGGATGGAATTATGGTCATATTCTTCATTGTTTGAAATGTGCGAGTATTGTTTTATTTTACAAAATCTCTTGTATGACTTTGTTCGTTAGGAAAAGGGTGGGGAAATTATTGACTTCTTTGACCAATACTTTGTAAAATGATAATGGCTAAGAAAACAAATTTTGTCACTGGTAGTAGGGTGCCATTTGTTTCTGTCATTATTGTGTGACCAGGATGCTTGTGTCAAACATTGTTCTGCAAATCTGTTAGTTTCATTTTTTATTGCATCAACTAGTTCATCATCCAAAAAAAAGGTTGAAATTTATTGTAAAATCCTATCATCTGGATCAGCTGTGTAATTGACAGTGGAAGTATATGTGTGTGTGTGTGTGTGTATGAAAATCATGGAATAGGTGGAATAAGAGGCGGTAATGTCTTCTCTTTAGTCCAAACTCTTAGCAAGAGATAAATCACCCGAGCTGTTAGAATCTGAACTTCTTCATATAACACATTAACTTCACTGTCACTATCCATATATTCAGCATCACCATCATAAAATTCATCTTAACTTTCCATTTTAGGAACCCAAAAATTCGAAAATGCAACCAGTAAAATGATAAGCTCTACCCTTTGTCAATAGATGCCACACACTTAAAAGAAGCTGGTTACAAAAAAAAAAACACCTGCTTATGCTACCATCTATTGGGGGAATAAGCAATTGGTAGGAAGTGGAATTTTAGTCTGGCATCAAGTTTACTTGGATGAAAATTTTTCTGCATACAAGAAACCTGATTTAAAATGGTATAATAATTACTTACAAAACTGCTTGGCTCAAGTATATTTGTGATAACCAGAGAAGCAGTTAATCTTTTTATTATGCGCTGGATGGATTCCACCCAGCCCATAACCAGGAAAGTATCTATGAAAGTAATTGTACTATAAGTTTTGAAAATGTATGCAAGTCTTTACAAAATTTTGCAGATTATTAATAAACATTACAAGGATTTTGTACACAAAATATCTGGTTTTTAAATTATGTTTTAAGATTTTGTTCATTAAACATTTTCTCTTGAATTTTTTCTTTCGGAATGTTGACTGTCCAATGTACAAAGTAATTTTGATTTTAAGATTACAAATATTTTTTTTTATTTGAAATTTGTCAATTTGCTTGTGCATAATCTGTATATCCTTACATATAATCATCAAACGTTATTTAAATAATATCTATTTATATTTATTAATTTTTGTTTTATTGACCTTTGAACTGTGTCTGACTAAAAATACCCCGACAGAAGTTGAAAATTACACAGTGCACGTGCATCGATATAACCCTATCAAACAGTGTAATACAGAAGCTGCTGGCGTGTATACCCAATGAAGGTTTTTTTTTATTTTTCTTTCATTATCTTACCTAACAACTTTCTATTTTTATCATTTTAGTTACTTTTATGATAATAAACAAAACAAATGAAAATAAAAATCTCGTAATTAAATATCAAACATTTTTATTTTCAGTAAAACTTTATATTTTATTTGTTATTTTTTGTACTGTAACATTATACTTATTTCTCCAGGTTGTAAGTAAGTAATCAAAGTATAATGAAAATAAAGTGTATTGCATTTATAAGTAGTAATTACAAACTTTCAAATTACTTATGGTCAGAGTTTACACTCTCACCTTTTCACACTTATTTTCTGTAGTTATTTTATTGCTAGTAGATGAGTCAGAAACTAGAAGAAACAAAATGAATAGTACTCTGTTCTTTTCAGTATAGACAGTAAAGTTCCAAGTAAATCTGAGAGTTTCTTCTAATCTTTTTACATCTATTTCCTGTTATAGGCTGAAGTAAAAACCTGCCAAACATAAAGCAATGAATCACCATTCATGTTTAGGTGTTATTGTACTTTGACACCATCAATATCAAATAAGTTCATGCAGCACAATTCCCAGAATTTCCCTGCTTTGAAAACACAGTGGGATAGGACATATCAACTTTTTGACAGTATAATGGTTACAACGACAATTGTCTAAAGTATTATAAAATGTTTATGACTTTGTAGAAAGTCTGGGCTGATCCAATAAGTCCAAAAGCAGAAGTATCCTATAGAAACTATTCGAATTGCTGCTCTGAGAACATAGTGGGATAGGATTTGCCAGCTTATTTACAAAACAGTGCTTGCAATAGGAATTGTCTAAAGTACTTTATAAAAGTGAGAGAAAATATTTATGATATTGCTCTGTACAAAGTATAAAGTTGTATCCTATCCAATAAACTTGCTAGTTATCTTACTAGGGCATAGGTGCACTTGTGTAAGCATGAGAAGTACCTCAGTAACATGTTAGAGGTTGTGGAATTTCTTAAATATTGACTTTGATCATTTGGAAATCAATCTGGTATTGACTTAGAACTTAAAAAGATATTACTTTGGAAGTGTTTTCACTCAAGAAATCAGAAGATTTGGTTTTGCTAAAATATATTTGTGTGTATTTTTTCATATTTTTAACAATAGCCTTTTTTTTTTGTAGAAAATTTTCGTAATATGTGTCTTTGTTTTAGGACACACTGACTTGAATGCTCATGCATGTGTAACTGGAAAGCCAATCAACCAAGGAGGTATTCATGGAAGAATATCAGCTACTGGAAGGGTTTGTAACATTTTACTGGTAGTACAATACCTATTAAGAGTGGACACTAAAAGGTGGACTTTTTTTAGCTAAAAGAAAGCTCTCTATATATTAATCATATAAACTTTTTTTTATCATGTTATGCTATTTTACTGTGTTTATTTTTTTGCTACTTAATTCTTCCCAGGTTTAACTTACCATGATATTGTTGCATAATACATAATGTTATTTTTTTTTCA
>NW_013667652.1:15704-31951 GCF_000517525.1 Limulus polyphemus
GAATTATAATCTACATATTGATACCAAAATTATTGACATAAGTTCATGAAATAGTAGTTCAATAAAATTTTGAATGCATGTCAACAAACGAGGTGACGTGGCCTTTCACCTGTGATCCATTTTGAAAGGGTTAAATGAGATAAAGAGAGCAAGAAAGCTCAATGGTATAAAGTAAAAGTGCAAATTAAATAGTACATATGATGCTTTCAAGATTTATTTAATTAATGTTTTAATTGCCATAAAGCATATATTGTGAAGGTGAAAGCACTGTTACAATTCTTTTGTTTAATGTTTAGCATGTTGTTGTGGTGAAGGTTGAAAACGTCACCAGTTGTCAGTAGCAACATTGTTCAGACCTTTTGATACACATGAATGGCTTGTGTTAATAATGGCATATAACCTGAATTTGAATCACTAGCTTTTCTACATATTAATAAAGCAAACTGTGTTGCTTCTTTTAAAATTTACTTACAACTTGATTATTATTTCCAATACTGAAAAATGTAACCTGTTTTACAACACTACTGACTCTCAAATGCCATTACTTCATTATAATAATAGTGAAAGAACAGTTATATGTTTGTACATATGCTTGGCTTTTTAGGCCTACGACATGGTTATACAGTGTTACATTTACAAACATAATAGTGTTGAAGTTGAAATAATTGCCAATTTCACCATATAGATATAGTATAGACTATATCTTTTCAGTTGTTCTGCGTGTAGTTAATGACATTCTTATAAGCCAGATGTGGAAGGGTTGTAAACTTGTAATTATCTACCTTGGATGAATGTTGTATACTATGATACTAGTTACAAAATCTTATGTTTGCTTGGCCCTATTTTTGTATCATCCTCTGGGAGTGAGGTTATTCTCAAATCAACTTGTACAAGTTGATATGAGCTAGAGGTTCTGTCCCATTAATATGTTTATTTGGAATTTTCATTGACGTAGGATTGTGGGATATTGCACAAGGAATCTGAATTTAAAATGTGATATTTCATTACTATTTGTTTGGGCTTTGTCCTGTTTGGAAATGTTTTTGTTTTATCCTAACCTGTCCCAGCAACCAGTTGAATTCTTATAACAGAAGTAGAAATTGTCCAGCAAGTCAAGACTTGCACTGTGATTGTGAGTAAAGATACAGTTAATTTATTTACTTATGTTTGCTTATTTTCCTTTGCTGTTTGAGTTCATTTTAATTCTGCGTAATATTTCCAGAACATGCTCTTTGTGGATTTGTGATTCTTATCTGTAGGACATCAGTTTTTCTTAATACTACAATAATATGTACTCCTGTTTATTAACTGATAGCCTGATGCAAAAAAACAAATTATATAAGAAGTAACTATTTTATTAAACCTCATGAATTTGAAACTATGCTTCAATTTCAGTTGAGGCTACTACACTATTCAACAGTTCTGTGTAAAACAAAATTTATTTTGATTGCTGGCTAATTCTTGTAGTTTGCAGACAAACCAAGTCATTGTTTCAAACATTGTATATATTTTCTCCCTCATTTACAAATGACTCTTATTGGTGACTTAGAGGACTCACTGCTAAAGCAATGTTTTAAAGTTTTGTGAATATTTTTTAGTTAGTATTGGTTAACATAGTATACTAGTGCTGTTTTATGAATAACTGTAACAGTATTTCTTTACTATGTATGACATTTTAATTTCTAATATTTATCATTCAGTAGTATGAAAAATATATGCAGAGCAATGTAGGCCTTTTGATGTAGGAGATAAATTTACCTGACTATTGGTTGATGGTTTTTAAAGAACAAACTTTTTATCAAACACATTTCTCTTATTACAATAGATTCAGTTTCTAGATGAGTTGACTTACCAGTAAGTGCTTTTACTAAAATCTAGGTGTATTACCATTAGAGTTAGTCTTAACAAGGCAGTCCATGAACTTTATGTTTATATGAAAGTTAGGAAGAACATTTTCGTAATCTGTCTGATAATAGTTAACTAAATATTAAGTTTTGTTCTAAAACCTGTCTACAGGGAGTGTTTCATGGAATAGACAACTATATTAATGAAGCCAGTTACATGAGCATGATTGGCACTACACCTGGATGGGGTGGAAAGACCTTCATTGTTCAAGTAAGAACTTAAGATGAATATTTTTTTTATCTATGCTGTTATTAGTTCTTTTTAATTTGTGTCACATTTAATGGACATTATGATGGCCTTTGTGATATTCTAAATACAGACATAATTATCATACATCAGCTTCTCTAAGGACAAGTGAAAGACTGTACTAGTACAAAACCAACAGCACTCACATAATTGTGTTGTACTATGGAAACTCATAACATACACCAGCTTCTCTGAGAGATTGTGATTTTGTATATAAACATAAGTATATTGATCATTTTACCAATAGAAAACCATAATCAGTGCAATATAATGATTTTTTTATAACAGAATATTGAATAAGTAAAAAAACAAAAACTCAGTAAAAATGTTTCATAGAAATGCAACACTACATAAGTAGAGTAGGCTTACAATGAGTTGAATGTCTGCATGATTATAATGATAGTTACACACCTAATTGTAGTGGGTTCTGTGTACCCATACTTTTAAATTGGATATTTTGACTTGAAAAATTTTTTAAGGCCTGCCAAACTCCTAAATTTCAACCAGGGTGGGTTAGCTTCACTTTATCATAACCATTAAATGTGTGATATTTTTTGACAAAAGCATAATTAGCCTTTGTTATTTTACTCAAATACATTTATGTGAATAAACTTTGATATTTATATGTATTAACTGCTCTGTAAATTAACATTGTAATTTAGGATGAAAATTATTACGAAAGCTGCTTCTGGTGTGACATGCTAAAGAAAAATCTTAACACACTTTTCAGAAGAAACAGCAGCTTTCTTTGTATGTATTGTATACTGTTGGTGAATAGTGGGAAGATAACTTGGACAAAACTAATTCTGACTGGGTAGGATTATGTCTGGTTATGAAGTGTTTATTATGTGAGAAATAACTGTGAAATGGGCAAAGATACCAAAGGAAAATTTTCAACCATGATTGATTTTTTTTCATATTTGGAAAAAGTTTCAATGTAAATTTAGAATATTTTCTTTTGATTTATTGGTATACTATGTTGAGCGAAAAAGTTTTTAATTCATCCAACAATTAAAAGTACTACATTTGTTGTTTAAACTGTTTTACTCCAATTGTTCACTATATGCATGTCTATTAGCTTAGCATAACAACGGGAGATCAGATGATAGACAACTGTTCTCTTAATTGTACTGTTGAATATTAATCAGTTCTAGTGTAATGAACTTTATGCATTTTAAAGTCTCTAGTATATATATATATATATAAATTTATTTATGAGATTAAATAAATCGGAACATGTTCAAAAATTGTTGTCATTGGCAAAGCCTCCAATAAACCTAATGTGTACAGAATTCAGTGTTTTCTTTCTGTTTGGAAAATAAAAATGTCAAGTCTTTGATATGATGAGAAAAAATTTTATGCACTATGTAAACAATTTGAAATTTGGCTAACAGAAAAAAAAAAGTTGGAGTGTTCTAGCTTGATTTTAAAAGTTGTACTTATCATGAAAACAGTCAAATATAGAAGTTTTCAATTAATACTTTAACTATCTCACTATGGACTCAATACCAGGGACTGACCTCATAACCATTTTGTGCTTGATATAGTTTTCAAACTATAAGTTTTAATACAGGAAGTATATCTTAGTGAAATTTTGCCAATTATCAATAAACATTACAATGCTTTAGTACACAAAGTATCAGATTTTTTTATAGTAAGTTTTAAGATTTTTTAATTAATGATTTTCTCATGCATTTTTTTTTCTTTTCCAATGTTGACTATCTAACATGTAAAGTAATTTTAATTTTATGATTAAAAATACTTTTCTGCATTAGAAAATTATCAAATTTCACATGTGAAATCTTTATAACCTCCAGTTAATTATAAAATTTTGTTCTAGTGAACCAGTATTTTCTAAAATGCAGTCACATTTCAGTTATAATACATTACATATCCATATATATTATTACCATTTACAAATAAGTTCTTAAATGTCAGTTATTTTTCTTAAAACAAAGAACAGTAGATAAAGAAATATAGAAAATGGGGTTTTTTTTCTACTTACAAATTTTGTACTCATTTGCCCACTTGCCATAACTTGCTAAGCCTTGTCAAATTTTGCATGTGGAGGATGTAAAAACAAAATAATGTTTTTAGGTTTTATATATGCATTTTGAAATAACCAAATATTTTAAATTACTCTATCAATATTGCAGAATTCTGCTGTAATTTATCAGGCTTACTAACTAAACTGTATTTGAGTAAAAAAATACTGTTTTTTGGACAACATTTTCACTTACCACTTCCTTTGGTGATTCAAGACAAAGAAATAATCTTGGGAACTTCCCACCTTTTAGAGACTGAGAAAACCACCAGGGGGACATTCTGAGCTTTTGATTGGTTTTTCACATGTCATATACAGAAGTAGGTGTACATAAGGAAGTATTTCCAAAATTGAAAATAGGTGGTGGGGCCACTGTGTTTGTTTCACTAAATTTCAGCAAATAGAAAATATAGGAGGTTCTTATTTTATATTTTAGCTTGTCAGTATTGGAAATTTGAGTTTCTAATCCCTTAGAAACTATAGATTTTGTATCTGGATATCACAAGCATAATTTGAACCAAAGCTACATTCAATACATCACGTGACGTAAAAATCAATATTTAGGAATTTTGTTTTATATATTCAGTTTTAAGTTAAGAAAACTAATGTATAATACTGAAATTTGAATTACAGTATACAGTGTGATACCAAACTTACTGGCTTACATTCATAAAGTAGTAGATCAATAAAATTTTTAATGTAAGTCTACAAACGTGATGAACATGCCCTTTCACCCCTGACCATAGGAAGACACGTAGTGAGAGGGTTAATAGCAGAAATTTGTAGAACTCGAATTCAGAAGGCTTTAAAAAATATGGAAACTGATAATTTTGAAAGATTAAGAATTTTGATTAAGGAAGTTTGAATATTTCTTTAAATAAGAAACCTTTTACTGGTTGTAAGGAACTTGTTGAGACAATGAAATTTGGCAAAGTTTATGGAACTTGCAGAAATTATAAAAATGTAAAATGTGTATTTCATACATATGAAGATCAGAAGCAAAACTTGGTACAGCTGATTTAATGTTATGAATTTATCTTGGTATTTTCAGACTGGGCTTGTAGTAATAAATGAAAAAATAAATTATGTGAGTTTTGAAAAAGACTGGAACTATTTACCAAGTTCTTTTCATATAATCTATAAATTAAAAAAAGATTTAGAAGATATTACCTGTCTCGGGTAGAAGTATGATTATAACAGCTTATCAAAATGGAGTTATTTAACTAAAGAAGAAAGAGAAAAAAACATTCTTCAAACATGGTGCATAATATTGAAGAATACTGTTGAAGACTTGTTATTTATAAAAACTAAGTATGTTAACAGAAATCTTAAGGTTTTATATAACTCTCACTTTAACTTTGCAGGATTAAATGAAATTTGAAGTGAGCTAAATCTCAATGCTTATTAACTTAAGAACATGTTTAGATCTAGATGATTGCCTCAAAGGTCCAGAAATGTTGATACAATATGGTATATAACTTGTTTGTAACCACACTTTCCTGTACAAAAAAACTTCTTAAGGTATCTAACTGTACAGCTAGCTAGCTTTAGTACTTAGGATTTGCTCATTTTGTATTAGTTTAGTTCAAAGTATGAACTGTGTTTGTTCTTATTGGATGACTAACCAGTACCATGATTACTGCATATTGAGACAGTGATACATAGTGCACACTTTTCTCTCAAGTAGTGCTTGTTAAACTTTGTCAGCTTTCAGAGCTTAGGAAACACTGTTGTTCAGACTAAAGTTTGTGTTTTTTAGATGTACGTTTTAGAAATTTTAAAAAAATTGTGGAACAACATAGCTTGACATTAAAAAAGTTGTAGGTTAATATACGGTATTAAACTGGAACAAAATGCTCAGTAAAAAAGAAGGTTGTGTGAAGTTATTTGTTAGAAATGCCACAGTTTCAGTACCAAAATTACGAACTACTGCTGGGAAGACAAAATTGTTCAGGATTTTGGGACAGTAGTTTGTGGAAAATCTAAAAAGATAAGAGAGAGATTAGACTAAGGAAATTAAGTGTTTTGTTTGAGTAATGCAACAAAGTTTGAAACAAGTATGGCCTAAGCTACAGATAGCTACAACCATGAATATTTGTTTTGAGCCTTATCCATCAATAATTAACCATCAGTACTGTAAAAAAAACTTTAAATCCTTACCAGCGTATAGGGTTGTTACTCCAAATAGCACAAGAAGATAAGAATGGTGATCCATTCCCCCTGGATAGAATACCAATCCATTGCAGGTTAACCCTCAGCTAACAGCTAATTATCCATCATACAACTGGGTAGACTGGAATAAGTGGGGTAAAGTGTCTTGTTCAAGGACACAACAGCATGGCATGGGCCAGCTTTGAATTCACAACCATCTGAGTGCCATTCAACATGGTATTACATATTTGACGTTAGAATTATCAACTATTCATTTTACCATACATTACTGATTTAGTTACAGTTTGTGGTAGAAGAAAATAAATATCAAATAGATTATTCAGGGATACATTTTGGAGGTTCTAGAGGTTATGCAAAATGCAAGGGGAACATATTAAAATCTCTTTGCACTCCATCTTGTCAGATTCTGAGTCACACTTCCACATTTTGTGTAGATACACATAGTAAGTTCAGAATTACAGTCAACATTTCTTTCCAATGATGGACTGATCCTGTGCACGTTTGATTAAGGTGTTTTGGGGATTCTTGTTTTTAACACATGATTACTTCAGCAGAATGTACATTGTTGGTGTTATTTAATACTGTTAATCTTATCTTGGTATTATTGGTTTCATGCCCCTCCTCCATACATGTGTTGTTTTATGAAAAGTTTACATTTTGTTTTGAAATAAATTACACTGATATGAAACCTGATGATTATGGATGTTTTTGTAACACTAGGAGTGTTATAAGTTAGATGATGGTTTTACTATGTTTTTGTTGTTTTTCATAGTGCATTAATCTTGATCTTGTTGATGTTATTTCATGTTCTCACAACTCTTTAAAAAGAAGTATCTTGGCATAGATTAGGGCAGAATATTTAAATGTTTGTTTCATTTTCAAAGATAACATTGTTATAGTTTAATGATGAATTTTGAAGTATTCTGTAAAATTAGTGATACTGTTTTCTCCTTGTTACTATATTAAAAGCTAGAAACAAAAATAAGTTAAAGGACTATAATTCTTGTAGGGCCTTGGCAATGTGGGCCTGCATACCATGCGTTACTTACATCGAGCTGGGGCTCGTTGTATAGGAATAATGGAAGTTGATGGTTGCATTTTCAATCAAAATGGAATTGACCCTCGAGAATTGGAAGATTGGAAACTGGTAAGAGAAGTTTTGAGATGTACTCTTGGACAGATATTTAGGCTGTGTTTTCATTTTAAGAAAGTTAATAATGAACTTCAACAGTCTTAGAAGTATTAAATCCTCTAAGTAAAAGGATTGGTAAGTGACAACTTTCAGATAACTTTTGTAGTCTATTTTCAGGTGGATGAAGAGGGGTTATGGAAGTTACAGAATAACTTGTTTATAGGATGTTAGTGTTGTGTTTCTGTTACATAATCATAAACTTTAGAATTATAAAATAAGTTTACTTGATAATATTTTATTATAGGGAAGTGGTACAATAGTAGGCTTTCCAGGGGCTGAACCTTACTCAGGTGAAAATATGCTGTTTGAACCATGTGACATTCTTATACCTGCAGCAACAGAAAAGGCAATAACAAAAAATAATGCTCATAAGCTCCAATGTAAGGTGAGTAGGAATGTTAATATCTTCATTTTTTTAGTAATGTCTTGATTACCAGAAAAAGATCTTATAATTATCTTGTGTGATAGTTGTATATATTTTTTATATATAATAATTATAAGTTATAATTGTATATCATACAAAATAGTTCTTTTATATGAATATAAGAATATAATATGAGGGTGAATAGAATATACAGAATTGTGTTCATATTAGTCATCTAAAACCTCTTGTTGCAAAGAGACTACATAAAATTTGTCAGTGTTAAAGGGCATAAACATTTAACTGTGCTAACGTAAAATCACATGTAGACTTTGCTTACTTTGACAAAAAGAAATCAAAACCAACCAGTATTTCTTACTGATAATATTAGGACTTCTTTTTTCAAGTTGAATTTTTCTATATGGTTAAGAACAAGTTAAAAATAAAAGTTAGTGTGTGTTTGAAAATACTAAGATTGAAAAATAATATCAAATGAATATCAAGTACAGAAAACCAGTTTAGCAATTGTAATGGCTCTTAATTTTTTTTAAAGAAATATTTTCTCCAATTTGTCTAAGGTGCTGTATTACATCTCCAGCTAGGCAAGTGAAAGTGCACATGTCAGGACTTTATATTTACATTCACAATTTATTTAATCTACTTTATTATCATTATATAAAAATCAACTTGGCATCAAAACATAGTTAGTAAAACAAGTTTTAATATTATATAAGTTTTAAGTTATTACTTTTATAAGGAAATATATTTAAAAAATCCTCAATCTTCCCTGGTGTGAGAGATGTATCATTGTTCTCTAGGACTTCCCTCTTTAATTCATTTACCACGCTAAAATCTGGGGATCAATTCTCTGAAATGGACACAGTAGATATCAAAAACAGTCAAACAAACAAGCTAAATTTTTAAAGGCTTCTATTGCCTAGTTAGAAAATCAGATACATTATGATAGCTATAGGATATTGTTTGCTTTGTGCATGTTGTTATTCTGTGTTCTCAGGTGCATTATTTAATTAAATAAAATTTTAGTGTACTGGTATCATTAGTATAAAAAAAAGTTTCATCGATTGTTGACAGCATAAAAACAAAAGAACACAGGTCACTACCACATTTCTTGTTTTTCATGTACTTTATTTATTATTATAAAAGTAACTAAAATGTAAAAATTAGAAACTTATTAGATTAGATTAGGTAAGAAAAATAAAAATAATTCTTGAGATGTTCTCACAAGCAGCACATTCACAAGAATGTCACGTAATTCAATACTGTAACTCAAGCTATGCATTCGCCTCTGAGAGAGTTACAACTTCTGTGGTGGAATTATTAGTTAGACATGGGTCAAGGGGCAATAAAAGTCAAGTATAAACGAATGTATATTGTTACAAGCTTTAAGCTATTTAGTATAAACAATTTTAGTTTACTGTTATAATTTGTAGTCATTCTAGAAAGAAAAAAGGATAACGTAGATTTATTTCATGTTTTTTTTATGGTGGTTACAAGACTGAATTCATATAGAGTTAGGATGGAAAAAATAATAGATAAAATGTAAAGTTTTACTGAAAAAAGTTTGATATGCATTTAGGAGGTTTTAGAGATTACGAAAATGAAACTTGACAATTTCAAGATGAACAAAAGTATTTTTAATCTTAACATAAAAACCACTTTACATTTGGAGTTGTCAAAACTGACTCCATATATATCATGGATAAATTTTTAGTAAAATACTTAATTCAAAAATTGATTTTTTGTGTACAAAAGAATTGTAATGTTTACATAAAACATATTAAAAGTTATAGTGTGAAAACTCTGATGGTCATTTTAGTGTCACAGGTTCAGTGTAATCCATTGAGCCCATAACGAGAGGGTTAATGTGATTAGAAATTACTGTATATAATGAATGTTTTTTCGCTTAATCATTTTAGCTCTCGTTACAAATAAAAGTTATAAAATGTGCTTTTACCATTCCAATAATTGTTTTGGAATATAAATAGTTAGAAAATTTCTGGCATTGAAGTTGTCATCAAATCACTTTAATCTGTGTTTTAGGAGAGCTTATTATGATACAAAATTTGTGCTTATCCTTAGCTGTGACAATAATACTAAGTTGTTGAAAATTGAAAGAAGTTTTATAGCAGGGCAACTGATGATTTCCTTCAGCTATGCCATTGTTCTTGTCTTGTTCATTGACTAGCCACCTAGTGGCATCCTATTTGTCATTTTCTGCAAACTTATGTATGTCACAAGATATCTGAATTATTTTTGTTTGTTGTTTAATAAAGTTTACTGTTGACCAAAAATTTGAATACAGTTGTCCTTTTTGGACACTCCAATTTTTATTGTGTTCGAGGCTTTAAAAAAAGAGGTTTATTGTCAACAGTATGTGAATTGCTTCTTCATGGCAATTTGAAGATCTTTGAATAACTTAGTTAATTTTGGGTGTAGTATGTAACAACACCTGTTCACTTTCCACTAAAGTTAATCATTTGACCATTCTGAAATGTAATATCTTCATTTTCTGTGATCATTAATATTTTCTAAGTTCAAAACAGTAATATACACATACAAGTCAGAGTTACTTTTTTCCCTATTACTTTTTAAAGCTTTTCAAAAATTTGCACAGAAGAACTTGTAGAGGAGTGAAAGCACATGTCATGTATAAATGTTACCCTAATGCCTTAGAGTTTATGATAAAAGCACCACTAGGTGGCTTTATCCTTGTATCAAAAATAAATAACTAATTGGTGTTAAAAATGTTATTAATCCCTATTCTAATTCTAATATATAAGTGACTCTTGAAAAATTGATAAAAATTTCACTTCCCCAACTTCATCTTGTTCACATCATCACAGTTGTTCATGCAATGTGATATTATAAATGGCATCTTGGCTACTACTGTGTCTATCATATCCCAGCTGGCCTGGCCAATTGCCTTGCAATCAAATTCCAGTTATCCTTAAAATTTTAATATCATTGCCACAATTAAAAAATGATGAAAAATACATACCAAAGAAATTACCTATACAGTCATACGTTCAGTGAAAATGTCAGTGCTGGGAAGATTTGACTGTCTAAAGTTTTCCTCCATTTTTGTACAGATTCTTTGTCAGAAAATGTGGTAGAAAGAACTAATATTTTATTCTTGTTATATTTAATTTATCTAACCATAACTAAATAATTAATTTCTGTAGGTGCACTAATTATTATAGAAAGTGTCAACTGTGTATAAACATTGGAAATGATAATGTGATATGTTTGCATTGTTTTAAAATCCAAATTTTATAGCATATATGAATTCTTCTAAGTTTGCCACAGGATAATAAATAATGGAAATTAAACTTATTAAAAATTTTCACATTGTTGAGCAGTTTTTCAAGAGGCAATAATTTGTGTCACATACAAAAGAAACCTATGTTTCATATATTTACAACCTAGATTATTGCTGAGGCTGCTAATGGGCCAACGACTCCCGCAGCTGACAAGATATTGATAGAACGCAACATTCTTGTCATTCCTGACCTGTATATTAATGCTGGTGGTGTCACAGTTTCATATTTTGAATGGTTAAAGAATCTAAATCATGTGAGCTATGGTCGTTTACTTTTCAAATATGAGCGAGAATCCAATTATCATCTTCTGGGTGAGTTTTTAGTTATAATAAGGTAATCTTATAATTGATATTCAAAAGTATCTTTTTAAAATGTTTGCACATAAAAACAATATATTTTACACTGTGCATATTTTTATATGGATTAGTTTGTATGGTGTAGTTTTAGTTGCAGAAGCATACTTTTTTATGAATCAGTTTGTATAGTGTAATCTATTTCATAATATGTACCTTTATCAGTGCTTCTTAAGCTTTTAAGGCTTGCATACCATTTTTTTTTTGTTTACATTTTTTGAAGTAAAAACTCAAGCCTACTTTTAAGAAAATGATAAAACATAGTGCCAGAAAATAATATTTAACACATTCTCATTAATGGGAAGGATGTGATTATTTTTTGTGACACAGTTGAAGAATATGTTGTGCAATTTTTGCTACTTTGAAGGGAAGAAAACGCTGGCAAATGTATTTAGGCCTTGGGCAAGTCTAGAAGTGGGGAGAGTAGTGTGTATATATATACGTGGGAAGTTCAAATTGGGCTTATTACAGATTTTATAATTTTTACTTTAATTTTTTTGCATACCATTGACATTAGCTTCATGTATCACCAGTGGTATGTGCACCACAGTTTGAGAATCCCTCACCTATATACCATGTCTTAACAATCTTCCATAATGAAATAATGGTTTGGGCTGTTTATCTTTTCAGATAGATTTATCATTTATGTTTTGCATACCTTGAAATTTTATAAACTGATTTATGAAACATACTAGCTTGTATTTTGTCTAATACAAATCAGTCACTTGAAGACAGTAGTTTTGAGTAATACCACCAAAATAAAGTTTATATTTTTTAAAGGGTAATTCTTTTCTGGGTTGTAGTGCAGCCACTTATGTTTTCTTTCTCTTAGTATTTTGTAAATTATTCTGAAAAATTAGTTTTTTGTTAGCTGGTTTTTATCCTTTATAATCTATTAATTATATTCTGCTGCTTCACTGCACCTGATCTGTTTGTTATCAAATTCTTTGTTATACAGCACATCTGTAAATTAAAACTATAGGCTTGAGTTTGTGCAGATGTTTCTTTCTTCTGGATGTTTGCTCAAAAAATAGAGGAAACGCATTGTTGAAGCAGTAAAATTTATAGAAAAATAAACTGTCAAATGTGTATGCAATGTAAACATTTACTTAAGCTCATTACATGATCCACTTACAGCATTGTGAAGGAATTCCAAAAACATCATTAGCTCTTATTTAATTTCTTTTAGCAAAATCCACAGCAACACCTTGCATTTGTAGTTCGATGAATTTTAAAGTACAAACAGGAGTGTAAAACGTTTTTCATGTAGTAGCCCCCACAGGCTAGTAGGTATAGGAAACTTGCTAGCCTAACTATTAATTTTCATTATAATGACTAAATTATTATTCATTGCAATAACTTCTTACAGTGTATTACAAAGCTAAAATTAATATAACTTACTACAGTATATGTGATGTTGATGTAATATCTATGGGCAGTTAACCATTCTATATATGTGATGTAGGTATTCCTGGAATATTGAAAGTAATATTATAAGCCGTATTTTTTATGTTGTTATTTAATTTTAGCTAATTACTTTAAGATCAAGTAAGTTATTGAGAGTAGGCATAGAATGTTCTGAATGGACATCACGAAAACCTAGAGGCTTTGCAAAATATCTTGAACAAGGATTAGATATAAATATGGATGAGCCATTCAATAAGCTAAGTAAGCTTTCAGAGTGAAGCAGTGATAGAGTAAAGAAGTTAGTAATTTTCTAGCCACTAGTCTGAAGTATTTGGATGTTAGCTATAGTGCATATTGAGTTTCATCGTACAGTAAGTTGAATTGTTACGTTAGTGTAGTGCAGTTAGTGTCATTTGTAAACATGAATTAAAAGATACAACAATCTTCAAGAGTGTAAAAATGAAGGGGGAAATAAGCTAATTTGTTATCATTTATGAGGACTGAACTTTCAATTGTTTTCACCATATAACTCAAAAGAACAATGTTACAAGAATAATGTGATTTAATTCTGAAAATAAAAATGTAAAATCTCTAGATAGGCTATCCAGTCTACATATATGATGATTTCAATACAGTCACATGGAAGTCTAACATTTTTTCTGTCATACCTAGGGAAAAGTCTGGGATTTTCCAAGAGGGAGGTGCGAGTCATTTCTTTAAATTTTAAAAATAAGAGTTGGATTTTACACACATGCACATATTACTAGCCCCTGTAGGTTAGCACCTTGCATTTCACAGTTGTCTAAACTCAAAACTTGGTAGTCTTGGGGATCAGGCTATTGAATTTTTATACTCTTGACAAAGCATTGTGGTATTAATAAAGTTATCAGATTGAATTATTTCGGATAACTTTCAGATAGTATGCAAGAACCTCTAGAGGAAAGGTAAAAATGCATGAAGTAGAACAGCAATACAATGATACTTCATTTACTATTTCTATCTTCAGAGTTTCTAAATACAAAAATTTAATAGGTATTACTTGTTAATCAGTTGGTTATGATAAAATTGTAACAAGCATATATAAAAGAAACTATAATTCTAATTTTTGCTTTGTTGTGTTCAGTTGCTTTGCCACAAGTTAATTATATTTTGATCTGGAAAAAAAAATATAAATGAAGTATTGCAAGGTGAAATATGAAAGTAAGAAACAAATATATATGAATTACACTTTGGAAGTTTCGGGTTAAACAAATAGTGACAGGCCATACTGTAGTACTGATATTATCAGATAACTCACTGCACAACTTCAATGTCAAACATGAGTTCATGAATTGAAATGTATAGTTTTTGTGTTAGGTATTTTTCCTGTACTATGTATATATATATATCTTACAGAAAGTGTTCAAGAGTCATTAGAGAGGAGGTTTGGAAAAGCTGGAGGACGTATACCGGTTATTCCCAGTGAGTCATTCCAGAAAAGAATATCTGTAAGTTTAACTCAGAGGCATGCACATTAAACTCTGTGGAATGCTCTTCTTAGTAGTCTATAATTTTAAGCATGTAGGGAAAACGTTTGTCTTTATTTTCATTTTATAACCGTTTATCTCTACTCATTGTAGACTTTAGCATGGACTTTTTACTTCCTCTACCTGGTCTTCTATTACTATGTATAAATACAGTGGTTAGAATAGTTAGCTGTGAATAGATCTTTCTTTTGATTTCATTTTGTACTTTTCAGATGTTAAGAATTAACACTTAATAATGAATGATCTAATTTCTAGTTGTAAGTTTTAAACATAGAAACTGTATTTATTATATCAATCATTGAGTATTGTATTTTAGACAGTTATGATTTATTCATAGAAAAATTGTAAAGCTGCATCAATAAATGTTTTTCTTGATAAAAATAATGTTTCTAAAGTATGAAAAATACAATTTTTGATGTTAAAGATAACCCCACAAAAATCTGCTTCTTCATTGTTGTAGTAATACAATATCAGCTCATTTAATTTCTTTCAAAATATCTATTACATTAAATATATTTTTTAAAAATGTTAAAATAAAGTGTTTTAGAATATTCCACCTTTTTTCTGTATTTATTACCTCATAGAATAAAACTGTATAAATACAATACAAAATAGATTTTGCATTTCTAATTTGTAAAAAGTGAGGTTTAGTTCCATTTACAGTGATTTTTCAGATAGGTTCTATAAAATAATGATATTAGTACTAATTATGTTCTGCTGCAAGTTGAAAAAAAATTGAAGAACTTATAAAAAATGAAGGGTATTACTTTAGTGATACCTCCCTTAGTGCAACGTTAAAAGTTTTAAAAAACTTTTATTTTGAAATCTTAGGGAGCATCAGAAAAAGACATTGTGCATTCAGGTCTAGATTACACCATGGAAAGGTCGGCAAGGGTAAGTCTTTAATATAAAACCAATGAAAATGTTGTGTAAAGATTGGCATGCATTAAATGTGCTTATTTACATAGTCTCAAGAACATTTTAGTAAAAGAAACAAAGTAAATACAAACACAGATACTGTGGTACAGTATTAAACCTTTGGTGGTGTTTTTGTTGTTATTTTATATTTCAATAATATGTTCAGAGTTCACTAGAAATAGACTTTACAGATATCATATGTTGTATATGTAGCAGCTGTCTGATTTAATCAGAATCATTATGATTGGTCACCTCTTTTGTTTGTTGTTGTTCTAAATTCACATTTGTCTTCATTTATTCCAATTTTTATTAGTTTACTTCTTGTGATAAACTTATCAAGTTTAAATACAATTGAAGCTTTGAGTTTACGTTTAATTTTTAAATTGAACTTGTGAAGTGTGACAAAGAAGATAAACAATGGGTGTAACTATTTTCTCAAATGATCATTGATGCTCACAATAAGTATAAATACCTCAAGTCATCATTGCAAGTTTACACTATATACAAGATTTTCCGTAGACTTGGTGCCAGCTACTTTGGTTGCTGCTAGCAAGTCATGCTTTGTATATTTATTGCTTCCTCACTACTTCAAGATAACTTTTTGACAGTGAAAGGTGATTTACCTACATGGACTGCTAAAAAGCACTGAAAAAATATCGGGATAAACATGAGAAGGTATTTCACAGCTTAACTCTGTTGGCAGTGGTATCCTTTACTGTGCATGACACAAGGTTTTAGTGTCTTACATTCAAAATTTTATTAAACTACTTTTTGTTTATGTT
>NW_013667652.1:32822-34329 GCF_000517525.1 Limulus polyphemus
ATGAATGTAGTTGCATGTTACAATTTGAAGTCATACTAGAAAGAAAAGAAGGTTAATTTAGGTTTATTTCGATTTTTTTTTTTGTGGTTACGAGGTGGGTCGAATAGACCGATTCCGTTTTGAGATTAGGGTAGAGAAATTAACATATAAACTTTTAGGATTTAGTAAAAAAAACGTTTGAAATGCATTTAGGAGGTTTTAGGGATTACACAAAAAAAATGATGGAGGTGAAACTTAAAATTTGTGTGTAGAGATTTGCTTTTAATTTTGGTTTTTGGTAGTAACCAGATATTTTGTAGTCCAAGTAACCTGGGAAAATTAATGAAATATCAAAAAATTTGTAGTTGATTGATTTATTGAAAAATGGCCCTACAGGTTGTATATTATTGGATTCAATTTTAAAAATCAACCCTTATCAAAGTATGCCCCTATGGTAAACAAGCGATTAATAATTATAAATGGTATTAAGTTTGCTACTATACTAAAGACCAAAAGTTTAGAATGTTACGAGTAGTATATTGATATAGTTTTCTTTGCATTCAGAAAAAGACACAAAAGCAAATCTACCAAACCAAAAAGCTTGTTTACAAAATAAAAGGTAATTGGTACTAATAAAAAAAAAGTGATTTAGTAATATAGTTAATTGTATACACTACATGAGTATCTGTTACCATAAGCTTAATTTGTATGTTGGTTGGTTTTAGTTGTTTCACTAGTACCTCTCCCTAGCTGATTTTGGACAGGAAGTCACAAATTTAGTAGCCATTTTTGATTTCACTGCTAAAAGCATCAGACTGCTGCCTAGATCATGTAAAGTAAACAAAGGCTGCAGGGGAAGATGAAAATGTGTTAAAAAAACAGATGATATTTAGAGCCCTGTGTATATGTGGAGGAGAACATAGACAGGAATAAAGACAGTCAAAAACACATGATAATTTATATGTTTTAAGTATAGGACTTCTGACATTGCCACATCTGTAACTTTTGTAATATTTAAATACTGATAGACCAGATAGATCTTGTAAACATTAATCTGACAAAGATTGTCAAAAATAATGAAACATATTGAATTTTTTTATGCCTATGATTATGTCCCAACATTAAAACAACATATACAAATAATTATGTATATTTTCAAGTTTTTGATGGCCATCTTGAAAGTGGCAGCCAGTTTTCTATAACCTAAATTATTCAATAGGTTAAGAGCTTTTTTCATGTAACATTAATACGGAAAATAGTAAATATTTAATGAATATTGATACATTTTTATATTTTCAAGATCCTTGGTGGCCATTTTTTTTTTGAGTGGGTTCATATATAGAATTATTCAGCATATCATGGACTATAACTACTAGGTTTAGTGCTTTAAGCACTTAACCCACATTTCCTTCAAAATATGCACCAATATGTCGAACTATTTCAGAACACCTGACCTTTAATGAAATTACACCAATTTTTTCATGATGTATGGGAACTCTGACATCACAGGCTCGGTCCCTGGGACCGC
>NW_013667652.1:35067-46309 GCF_000517525.1 Limulus polyphemus
AACTAAAGAAGTAAAGCAAACAGTTATATCTTCTAGTTGTACTCAGTCACTGTTTGATGTAGTTTGCTAAGACTTTAAAAAAACTGCACATGGAGGATATGAAACAAAATATTTTTTTAGGTTTTATATATATATATTTGAATAACTAAAAAATCATAAATTACTACATTATATTAAGCTTGATAAATAAGATGTATTTTAGTCTAAAAAACATATAAAATTTCAAGCAGACTAAAGACACACCCTACCTCGTTGAAATATTGGTTCAAAAGAAAGAAATGGTGCCAAGACCGTTGAAATGGCTGAGAAAGCCACTAGGGGGACATTCTGAGCTTCCAATTGGTTGTTCATGTCATATATAAAAGTGTACATTTCCAAAAATGGAAAGAGGTGGGTGGGGGTGCCACTTTGATTTATTACATGAGCAATACCTTACCAATATCTTATATTCTAGCTTGTCAGTATCGGTAATGTGAGTTTCTAATTGATTTGAAAATATAGACTTAGTATTTTGACTTTACAAACATCTCATTTCAACCAGTGCTGCATTCAACATACCACGTGACACACAAAAATGGATGTTTGTTTTTTAATATTGGCTTTTTAAATTACGAAATTGAGTAATATATAGCACTAAAATTTGAGTTATAATCTACAGATTGATACCAAACATATTGACATAAATTCATGAAATAGTAGTTCAATAAAATTTTGAATGCAGGTCAACAAACGAGATGACATGTCCTTTCACCCGTGGCTTGTCTTGAAAGAGTTAAATGAAATGAATTGTAGTCTTGTTTATATTACCATTTAGGATTTTACCTGAGTAGCAGCTACATCTGATTACTGTTTCACTAATGTAGATTACTTGTTGCAGGCAATCATGAGAACAGCAATGAAGTACAACCTGGGCTTGGACTTGCGTACAGCAGCCTATGTTAACTCTATTGAGAAAATATATGGAACCTATGTGGCTGCAGGTCTCACCTTTACCTAAACTTGTTTTGTTTGTATTTTGAAGTTTGGTTTAAAGCATATTTATAGAAATCTAAAACAATTTGTTACTTATAGATAGTTTTTATCTTGTTTTAACCCATATTTTGAGTGTGTATGGACAAACATCTACAAGCAAATGGGGAATAATTTCTTTTTTCAGCTTCCAAAAGAAAATAACTTTATAACCATTGATTAAAACCTGTATACACTTCAGAAATAAAAGTTTTTCAAGTAATTGCAGAAAATATGCTGATGGTACAGTTATTTGAATTTTTACACAATAAAAAGGGAGAATGAATTTTTTATAACTGTTTAAACATAACATAAATTAAGTCAGGGAAAATTAGCAAAAAAAAATTCTATGTTGAGTACAAGATTAGAATATTAAGAAAAACTTCAGAGCCAATCTGTCCATAACCATTATTTACTAAATGATAAATTTCAACTGTAGAATTGTGGCTTTGAAAATGTTCTTTCCTGTGTATTTGTTTCTACGAATAGGCATATCTGGAAAAGCATTGTAATGTCATCATTCTTTCTGTGTATGGTAAGAGAGGTTACTGATGTTGAGTGTATGTTTGCTCAATTTGATGAGAAGGGATTCTTCGATTTTCCAATAATAAGCCTTGCCCAGAATTTGATGTTGGGTCAAGTTTATATTATGGCCTGTTTTGAAATAACATTCTGCCAATGCTGATTATTCTGGATGTGTCAGTAGTTTAATTCCTTTGTTCTTTTAGAATTTCTTTGGTGGTTCAACCTGTTTCTGCAGTGTACACATTTCTAGATGAACATGTATTTTGTATATTAGTTCTTTTTGTTTTAATTTGTGAGGTGTTTCATGTTCATTAGGGTATCCTGGAGGGGTTTTCCACATTTGAAATAAACTTTTATATTGAACTTTTGTCATAACCTTTTGAGTTTCTTACCTATATAGAGATATGTGGTAAAGTAAGTTTGTTTTATGTTGGTCTTGTTGTTAGGGCTGGGAGCTCTTTTTTTTATTTTACAGCTGAGATGAAGCTGGGTTGGGTAGACAAAAGCTAGAATTTCATGAAGTACTTGCTTTTTAATAGATGAACAGATGTTTTGAGTATGAGAAGGTGAAACTTAGTGTATTAAATTTCCTGCCCCTCAAGAAGGTGGTAACACACACACACACACACAAATAAAAAAAAATTAATAATTATGAAATTGAAAATTATTCTTTGGGGTCAGTTATAACTTGGTTTATACATAAATGAATATAAACTTCCAATTTTATTTACAACTAAACCACACATGGTTATGGCAACAAAAAAATTAGACCTAAACTATACAAAAATTTGACATAGTTTCTTCTCTTGGACTGTTTAAAGGAAACATCAGGCAAATCATGAATTCAATTTTTATAGTTACTTTTCATGATGCAACACGAGTATGCTCCACTTCATCAGTATCAGTGTCATCATCTTCCTCAGTCTGTTGTTCAAGCGTTACTTCTTCAGATTTTAAAGTATTAGGATCCTTATAACCTTCAAGATATTCCCAATGTGGTATCACAAACTTTTCTTGAGATGGTTCAGAAAAGAGTAGAACACGGGTGATGAACGGAGCTGCAAAATTTTACAGATTTATGTCACTTGCAAACTTCTATTTCAGTATTGATGTTATAAAGTTACACAAACAACTACTATAGCGTACAGACAGTACTTAAACAACACCTTAATACTTTCATTTAAAATTTATAACAATTGTCAATAAAACAATGTATAGATATTCCAGTTCTTGGCACTGTTAAAATTTTTCAACCCTGTCATAAACTTTTTACAATCAGTGAAGCTTGGGTTAACTTTATAAATATCTTGAGAGGTAACCAAGAATAAGAACTAAATATCATTGTTCAGATAAGAGTTTGTTTAAGTAATTACCCGTGACTTATCATGATTCACTTTATTCCATATTGATTCCCTGACTTGTTCATATAACTGTAAGAGGTGATCTACACATCAGCTTGATATGTTGAACTTGCATTAAATAAAGACGGAAACTGGTGTAAAACACTAAGTAGTGATAGCTTTCAAGCCTGACAAGAGTAATTAAAAATTCACTTTGTCCAATGATTTTATTTTTCTCATTCCTCTTATCCTTCATGGATATCTAATCAGAAGCAAGTACAAATAACATTTCAGATTAACCTTTGTCAGCCACAAATCACTGACCACGAGGCCTTTTCTTCAATACCCATACTTATTTATTGGTGTAGTTTCTTGAGTTTTATCTCTTAGGTTTTTGCTTTAGTAAAGTTCATTTAATGTGATAAAAATACAATATATATATATAATATGTGTGGATATAGCAGCCAAACATGCATTTTTCTGCATCAGTATAATTGAACCGAGTAAATAAACTATTTATCAGAACTTACTTTTAATTTATTGTTTAAATTATAAAAAAACTCAAAGTACCAGTTGAAGAGGAAGACAATGGCAACATACAGAGGCTTCATAACAGTACATTAGACAAAAATATTTAATAAAACAAAATTAATTGACATGGAATTACAGTAACATTCTTATTATATCACTAAATTAAATGTGAACATGCAAATTTTATAAAAAGAGTAAATGCATGCTGAAGACACAAGGAGAGATTAATTTTATTCTGTGAGTCTATCTACGGTCAGTACATATTTAAAAGTAGAGCTGTTCACTAGTTATAGAAATATGTAAAAATTCATGACTGATGGTTGGTTGAAAAAATCAATCATATATCATGTTAGTCTTTTTTTTTATCTTTGCAATGCAATCCAAATGTTTATACAAAAATAAAATGTTTTGTATTCTATTATTAGTGAATTTTAAAAGCAACTGAATATTGGGACTTGAAAAGTAGAATATATATATAAAATAATACAATTTCACTTTTGAAATAAATAATTCAGCATCAGAAAAAAAAAACGAATACACACATACATTTACTTTCAAATATTAAATTTCTCAATTCTCAATGTAACACAATTTAAAAACCTTTCTCACTGAATACTTCACCTCAAAAAATAAGCTTTTATATTTGCTTATGGCATTTCTTCTGGAGTGTAATTTAAATTAGGTATATCTGTGACAGGTTTTACCCATTGAAATGTTGCAGCAATGGAAGAAATTACTTGAAATATGTTAAAAGCTAAAATTTTATGCCTTTCAACTTGTTTGGGTTTAAAAAAAAAATATATTTATCTACACAAAATTTATTTTAAAAAATAAAAATGTGCAATGAAAATACAAATCGCATGCCCCAACCATTATAGATATTTTTAGTACTTTGACTTTAACATGGAACCATCATTTATTTTATTAAATCCAAAGTGCTTCCAGACTTTAACATTGGTTGTTATTTTCAAGATAACTGAAAATTTGTTTCAGTCATAGCTTTATTCTATTTCCTGATTTTCTCAAGCCCCTCAAAGTATTTTGATTACACGCACTGACCTATCTATAACATAAATCGGCCATTCTGGAACTGTAAACGCGATTTGCAACTGCACAACTTTTGTCTAGATTTCTTGCTTAAAGTAGGAACTCTGAGATAAGGTCAAATCAAGGATATGAAAACCATGACTGATTTGAAGGCCAAATGCAAAAGACAGCTAATTGTCAGTGAAGTCAACTGAACAGAATTCCTGTCTACTGGTGGCCAAACAAACCCTTTTCTTTAATAAACATTTCCACACTACAATTGGATGTACCAGTAAGAGAACTGAGAAAAAAAAAGCCAACATTTTGTGAAATATGTTGTACATGTGTCAAGTTTGGTTTGTTTTATGGCAAAGCTACTAAGGCCATCTCTCACTGCCCCTAATTTTGAACTGCTGACCACAGGTTAACCAACCAGTCTGCAGCATCCATTACCAACTCTTGGCCTACTTTTCACTAAAGAATAATTGGACTGACCATCATTTTATAAAACCCCCATGGCTGAAAGGGCAAACATCCTTGGCACTGGGTTTTGATCCTGTGTCCTGCAGATTGCAAGATGAATGCCCAAAACTCTAGGCCATATGTGTCAAATAAAATTTAAGGCTATGATATATATATATACTGGGTTGAATCCCCTGTAAACAGCACAGTTCCGGATAGTAGGAATATTTATTTCATTTACTCATCTTTGACTCAAAATGGCATTAATGCAAACTATGCTTAACTACCATGGTGGGGCTTATATAACATCACTATTTGGATTTCAATTGTAAAAATATTAAGATTTCTTGTATTTTCAACATAAGTGAAAGTTTCTGAGAAAAATAATATACTTTTTTTAAGGGCATTAAAATTTTTCTACAGAATGTTTTGCAGTCTAGATGTACCCACCAAAAATCACCTTGTAGTTATTGCAAGTTAACATAATTATTACTGTTAAACACAGTTTTAATAACAGTCTTTGAAAACAAATTTAACCTACCTGCCACACCTTTTGGCTTGTGAGTTTCCACCTGGTTTAAAACAGTGAAAAGGTTCTGCTGGAGTTCATTAGTTTCCATATTTAACTGTTTGGAATATAATCTTTTTAAAAATTTTTCATTTTTGCTAAAGCATTATGACTTAGAATGAATATGATAGTATTAATTAATATTTCATATTGTGACCCAGCTGTAAACTCTCACAATTTTCTTTTTAAACTAACATTAAGATCAAAGTGAAGTATTTTTATCACTATTAGCTATAACCATTTACTCAAACATCCTGAGCTTACTGAAACACTGTTAACATTATTATTTTTAGCTAAAATAATAACTTCAACTGAGAATGTTAGGTTCCGAATCACAAAAACATAAGAACAGAAAGAACTTAATTTTTATATTCAGAACTGAAATTTATATCAAATTTTTAATCATAGGAAAACCACAATTAATTGGTTAAATTTTACTTTGAAAATATATCTCAAAAAAACCTCCTGCTAGTTTCCCTTTGTCTAGCTAAAGTACTGGCCTTTGGGTTTTTGCTGCCCAAGGGGGAAATATTTTTCTACCCTAAGCAAATTATAAAAACATGCTGCTGGGTTTGCATAGGTTAAGTCTAATTAAAGAATACGTACTAAAATTGTGTTATATTTTACATGGTACAACATGTACAGTTATAATTACATGCCAAATGAACATATTTTAAATTGTAAATTCCATTAGGACTCAAACATTAATGCAACAAAATAAACATAAAATATATATAATTTTCACTTAAAATTTCACTTTTCAGACTTTAAGTGAGACAAAATCTTGAACAAGCCCTTCAAAACCAGTCACTCAGTCATCTAATACTCAACCATTTTATTGGAAATGTGGTACAGGATGGTGCCATGTGTATTTCATTCTCTTAGTTAATAAGTATATCAATCTGATGGAAAGACCAACTTAATGCTTCCATTTTATCATGGATCTCAGATAAATTTTGATTAGCTTCAGCTTTGTTCTCCACAAGCAAGTGTGATGGGTAATGTCAGAAAAATTCTCAGTGCAACATAAGCATTTAGGAATAGAGAGATTAATTTGTTTTCTACAAGATACTCCAATGCATGAATTGGAATTGTACTTGGTGATGTGAGTGCTGATAACACTCACAGAACCTCAGTATATTCATTTATCAGTTCAGATGTTGATCTGTAAGAGCATTATTAAGGTACATGCTGTACTTTGTAATGTCATAGAAACATTAACATTTTCCTTACCTGAAACATATTACTGATAAGTACCTTTTCACAGCATTTTAGCTATATTCCTCAGCATGTTATGCATCTGCCAAAGGGATATACTGCTAGCCTTGAGGCAACTCACACCTAATTTCATGTGATTTTATGTGAATTGCACTACTGCATGATGATTTTATCATGCAACAAAAGCCCTCCACCAATAGAAGGGCAACATACCTCCATGCACAATAACTCCCAGATATTTTTGCTCTCGTGAAATTTCATTCTTCAACAAGGAAGTAAGGAGTGTTATGTAATAAAGACCATTATTGAGTGTGATTACCTCGAATCTCCTGAATACATATTGGCTGCAGGAGGAGGTCATATGAAATATAGATATTTATTTATTTTGTATATTGAGTGCTCATTGCTATTCAACTAAACAGATTTTATGGGATAGACTATCTGCAGAAAGTGGGCACTGTATTATGCTGCATATGTCCAAATATAGTGCATGCACACCTTAGTTATACTGAACAGACTGGCTTCAGGAGGAGGGCACATGTGGCATGAGTGATGTACCTGCATTATATGTAGCGTGATCTGCACTATACAAATGGTGTCACCACTGCCCCACTTCTCACCATATTGACACCCTGTGTTCTAGCCCCAGTATGTAGGTTCCAATCGGTGAGGATTCTCCATAGTTCATTTCCCCAACAGCTAGGAAATGGTAAGCAGCGAAGGTTTTCTTTACTCCATGAAAGTGGAGAATTCACATTGTGGATACCTAGATATGGTGCCTGGATCCCCATCAGTTCTTCAGTCCAGAAAGGGCTTTTACAGGAAGAGGGTGCAAGAAGCATCTAGAGGATAGACATCAGAAACACAGTAACCACAAGAAAGAAGTAGAAGGAAACAAATCAAGTTAGAAAGACAGTAAAAAGGCAAATAGTCAACAGCTCAAATGGGGCATGCACAAGATCGAACTAAACCTCAATGAGGTCTCAATCAGGCAAGGGAGCAGATCAAGGAGGTCAGAGTAGAACGAAGGAGTGGAACAGACCAAAGAGGACAAGGGAAGAAGCACTTCTTGGTATGAGGAGAGGAGAAAGGCCATAGACAGAACCACCCAACAACTAGTAAAGGCTAAGACTGAGAATCCATCAGTGAAAAGTCAAGTATAACAGGCAAAAAAGTGGTGCAAAGAAGTACTGCCAGGATGAGATGGATGGCAGAAGGATCAAAGACAAAAGACCTGTCACAGATGGTGAAAGACATATACTGTGGAAGGGCAACAAGAATGTGACAAGAATAATAAAACATTAGTGGAAAATCCAGCCCAATGGTGACAGATTAGGCAAATTCCATGCATGATGATGGAGGGAAAATAATCTTCTATGAAGAAGGGAAGTGAGAGAGTGTGAAGCAAGTGAGAGAGGGGGGATAATAGTGAGAGGAAGAAAGGACACAAAGATGTTCAAGAGAAACATGTCCAACCAAGAGTAAACCTCATGGAAGATCTGGGGGGTCTAAAGGCTATTCCATTGACAGAATAAGGACTGGCTGAAAGAGGCAGCCTGCCAACATGATGGAAGTTCCCAGCAAATGATGTGAATGGGCATAGAAGCATGCAGTTAATGTCCTAAAACAAAAAGTCCCTGGAACAGGAGCCACATGTATGGTTGGAGCAAGGAAGGGCCATGGAAAAGACTGATTGGAACATGATCAAGTGGACCATCAGTAGAAGCAGGAATGGGAACATGCCCAACAAAATGAAAGAAGGTTGAGCACACTGATGGAGGGTGTGGACTCTGCTCCAACATCCAAGCATCAGTAGATCCACCCACATGAAAAATGTACCTCAATCAGAGAAAGAGAAGCGTCAAGGGAGGGGGATTTGGTTTGAGAGGTTGTAAGGGAATGCAGGAAGTAGGACAGACATGGTCCAGTCACTGTGACAATAACTATAGGGTAAATTCACCAAAGAGGGCAAAAGACCCAAAGGAAAAAAACCATGGATCCAAAAGGAAAGTGTTCTAGAGAAGCCAGTCTCCAAGAGGGAAAGAATCTCTGATGCAAGGAGAGAACAAGAGATGGAAAACTCAGTAACTAGATATGCCATAGTTTGCAGGCAAAGAAGACAAGCTGAAGTCAGTTAAAATGATAGAAGAAAGAAATGCCCCAAAGTACCCAACATTGAGTGGGTGTGAGAAAGGACTTAGTTCCTAAGTCCCCCCCCCCCATAACTGATCAGTTACCATAAAAAGAGGGAGGCGGAAGAAGTTTGTTTGTAGTTAAGCACAAACCTACACAAAATGCTATCTGTGCTCTGCTTATCAAAGATATCAAAATCTGATTTCTAATGTTGTAAGTCTGCAGTCATACTGCTGTTCCACTGAGGGCGCCAGGAGAAAAGAAAACATTAGAGAATTGGTTAGCAGATATAAACAGACAAAAAAAAAAGAAATACCAGCCAAGGGTTGTGAATATGGTAACTAAAGGCCCTCACAATACCAAAGAATACAAAACGGAGCAATGCTAAATTGAAAGGAAAAGCAAGGAATGGGAAGATGCAAAAAAAGATGGACAGGACATTGAAAATAAAGTGAAAACAGGCCAAAAAAGACATATGAGAAGGTGTATGACTCACTGACCATAACTAACTGCAGATTAGATAAGAAAGACCACAGATTAGCTTGGAGGGAAGGGAAAAGGAAATGGAAAGAAAAGCAAAGAGGAGTTAGGAAAAGACTAAAAGTGGAGAAATGGAAAAAAACTGTTTGCAGAAATTGAGACCAATAGCAGGAGAAGAGAAAGTATCTCACAGAATTGTTCATGTGTGACAGTCACTGGCAAGAAGAGTGATGAATTAGACTTCTGGTAGATGGAAGGTGAGAAAAAAATGGAGGATGGCCTGGAATCCAGAATGGAAAGGTGAGAAGGAGACCATACTAGATGAGGAATAGAAGTAAAGGGCATTATCGAGAAAGAGTAAAAACTGGGAATAGAATGAGGACAGATCAGGTCATCTGGAGGAAAAAGACACCACTGAAGACACCTCGGCAAAGAAAAGGAGCCAGATGAATATTACATACACAAGATGAAGGAAGAGGTACAGTATAGTGGAATGCAACCTGACCCAATGATTCCTGAAAACAAGGGAACAAAGTACAGGGAGATAGAATAGAAGTGGAACAAGCCAAACAGAGAAGGGAACAAACATCCACAGAAGCCATCAAAGGCACAAAAAAGTGCCATAGATAAAAGGTGGACAAAAAAATGCAAAAATGGGGAATTACAAAGTGAAATAAAAGGTAAAGGGCTCAATCTCCATGCTGACCAGATAAATACCAATGAAAACGAAACGAGAAGTGGAAGTAAAAAAGTCTACAAATCAGGACAGAGGAAGTCGCAAATGCAAGGGGGACGAGGTGTGTTGGCAGGAGAAAGGAGTTATTAAACAAAGAAAACAACAGAAAACCTAATAATGGTTGAAAACGACTTGAATGGGTAATGAAGAAAAACTTTAATATAAGTTTAACATAAAAGCAAATGTACAATGTTTCGACAAGGTTTTGTCATCATCAAGTACAAGTAATTTACACTGACATGGATATATATATATATATATACAGTATTGATCATAGAGGTCACATGACTGGATACTGTTGCAAAACTTAGAAGAGGTATCTTGGCACCCTGGGGTGTTGGTTTAGAGTAGGGTTGTTTTGTTCAATTATGATGGATTCCTTGATTTTTCGTTTGTTTATGCTTGGTTCTTTGTTTACTATGATTGTGTTTTTAACACAAGCCATACATTCTGCACTTCATCCCCCACTATAGTGGTACAGATATGTCGATGACACTTTTGCTGGTTTCACTTCTCCAGAACACACACTAACTTTCTTTAAACACATAAATTCCATTCATCTCAACATCAAATCTACCATAGAATACGAAAACAATAAACAGCTATCTTTTCTTAACCTCAAAATTATTAGATCGGACACACACACAGTTTAAAACCAAAATTCACCGCAAGAACACACATTGGCCTCTACATCCCCTAGAATGTAGCTCATGACACCACAAAAAAATCAATACACTTAAAAATCTCATAAACACAGCCACAAGACTGTTCAACGGACTACATAAATGAAGAAATTAACCACATAAAGCATTCCTTTATTCACACCAATAAATTCCCACCAGCTATTGTTAAAAAATTCTCCAACATTCCCCACAACAAAACTCAACTCATGAACAAAATTGATAATAACAATCATAACAACAGTACATTACACTGCAGTTTACCTTTTGTTCCTGAAACCAGCTCAAGAATTATCCACACTTGGACAAAACTAGCCATTAAACACAATATTCCTGTCAACGTCAAATTCTCACAAAAACCCAGCCCTAAATTAAAATCGTTACTAAACAAAAATTATTTAGAATCACACAGTACCAACGTCATTTACAAAATAACATGGAATAACAACCCAGAATTCTACATCGAAGAAACAGGAAGAAAATTGGAAACCAGATTGACAGAACACAGTAAAAACCCATGTTTTTCACCATTGCA
>NW_013667652.1:47098-79379 GCF_000517525.1 Limulus polyphemus
TGACCTCTTTGTTCAATACTGTATATATATATCCGTGTCAGTGTATATTACTTGTACCTGATGACGACAAAACCTTGTTGAAACGTCGTACATTTGCTGTACATTATTAGTCTCAAAGTGGGTTTCTTGTCATCAAATTTGAAACAGAAAACCTAATAACAAGCATAAGAAACAGACATGATAAACCAAAGAATTATGGGTCACAAAGTGAGGAAAGGAAAAATAATAAAGAACACAGGCAAAAGAGATGGAAAGGATCATATTTGAGAAGGAAATCCAGAAAGAGATTGAAAGGTTATGATTATTGAATGAATGGTAAAGTATTACCCTAAGCAAATCAGTAGTGTGAACAATGTCCCACACTCAGGATAAAGTATAAATCATCATCATTTGAAAACTCATGATAAAATACTAAAGCTTTTGAAACAAAAATCAAAGTTTCATTAACAATGCAAATCCCAATAAACTGAACACAGGTAATAAATGTAAACACATATGTACAATACAATGCTGAGGATAAGAATGAAGTTTCACAAAAGCAAGCAAATAGTGGAAGTTATTGCACATGGAGGTGTGTCACCTTCCTATTTCTGGAGGGCTTTTGTCACATGATGACATAATCATACAGCAATTCACGTGAAATTAGGTGAAGTTGCCTGAAATCTCTCTAGCAGACATATGATGTGATGAGGAAGACAACTAAAACTGTATGCAAAGGTGAGTTATTGTTTTGGAATCACATTTTTAATTTTTTTTAACATGAAAATAAATAGACCATTGTGCTATTTTAATTGAAAATAACAGTATAAAATGATTTTGATTTATTGTACTGGATTTTTATATGGGTTTATCCCTTCCCTCACATTCAGACATAGATGTTTTTTGCTTTTGGCAATTGCACTCTGAATCTTGAATCTCCATTTCTTCTACAAGTGTTTTACATTTGTCAGGGCCTTGCAAATCCCTCATCAGACCAATAATTTTCTAGAGAAGATTTGATTTTTTCTATAACAGGAATTGCAAATAATAAATTTAAGCAAAAAATATATAGTGTTTTACTCACTATAGCTACTCTGAAAAATGCACATCATGCCAAATCACAAGACAAAACAGGAATTTGAAGCTTTGAATTCTTAGCTTCACTCCTTGTTATAGTTGCAATGAGTTTCATGTACTAAAGTACTGTACACCTCTATATTGAATAGCCCACATTGCTTATGTTTTACTCCAACACTGAATGTTTGACACTAACTTGACAATTAGGCCTTTTTATAAACTTTTTGAGATCATCTCACCTGTGTGTAAGCACAGAAAAAAAAGAAGACAAACACATTTTGAATCACTTCAGAAACAAATATGGCTTCAACACAGAAAATTGCAGCATCATTAACAACAATACTGAGTAAACAAGTACAACATAGCATGAAAAATGTTTTAAATTTAGAACCTTCCAGTAAGAAAGACAGGGATTGTTCTTGAATATTTACTGAGATGTTTTGTTTTTAATTACAAACTGTGGCAGCACCAGAAAGATTAGCATAAATCTTTTACCAAACATACTGAAACAGGTGAAGCTGATATACTTTACATCTTTTTTTTTTTGAGAGAGAAAGAGAAAACTCTTACTCGTCCAATAGGCACATCCACCCAACCAAAATCTAGTTCATGCTCATCTTTGTTTGATTTGTAGTCTACCCCTTGTACGAAAAGTTCAACAAGTGGTACTATATCAGTCCCCAGATTTCCTATTCAGGGAAACAAGAAAAAATTAATATGAAAAACATCATTCTCAGAATTCCTAATTTAAAAAAATTTAAAGAGTGGAACATATATATTCATCAAACAGATAAAAAACAGTATTAGAGATTTATAAACAAAGTATATAAGTTTCAATGTATTCAAAAATAATTAGTTCAACATGTATAACACTGAAACATTTGTTTTATAATAAATTATTGTATTTTGGTTATATAAAAAATGAGTGGATATGTTTAGCTTATTTGAATACAATGAAATAAGATTTTTCTTAATGGAACACAAAACAATGTAATAGAAACACAGTTAAAAAAGAAAACAAAAATAGGCTAAGTGCAGCAAGTACTTTGCATATTAAAATCACACCAATCAAACTTCCAGATACTTTTTTACTAGATTTGAACATAACTATTATTCATCATATTTTAATACTTTTTAGATGACAGCATAAACTTTAAAGTATTTATTATGTAGATCTAGCAACAGTAACAAAAAAGTAATAAATATTTTGACAACAATTACAGGAAAGGACTAAACTACTATTGTGACAAGTTTAAATACAATTACTGTGAAACTAGCAACAGTGCAGAGTCTTTACTCATTCCTAGTGATAAAAAAATATTTTTAAACTTATACATTCGAAAAATAATAATTAATCACAGTACCTTTATTTCTGTTAGGAAAAGACTTTTTCAGAAGACCTCTGATAGTTCCTAGTTCAGCTAACATATCTATATGAGCAACCACGTGGTCAAAATCTTGAACAGTTAATTCCCCAGTTTGAATCTTTAAGGTAGATATTAGAAGTTGAGTAAAGTACAAGATAAGTTTATAAAAAATAAGCAGTTTTCATGATTTTCAAATCTCTACATTTGTTTTAAAATATATGTAACAATACATGTTGTTTTTTTTAGCACAAAGCTATACAATGGGCTTTCTGCACTCTGACCACTACAAAAACTAAATCATTTACTTTCACAGAAAAAATTAACTATGAATAAGATATAGTAGTATGTTTTATAAACACTCAATGCTAGTACACTACTTTGTTCAAGAAGACATGCAAAAGAATTTCATACTGAACTAGTCTTTAGGACCATTATCTAAGATTCGAGAACCAAGAAAATTCTCCTAAGTAGTGATAAAATCCCAATGAAAGTAGGGTTGTTTGTACCATATAAGGATACAGTATATATATGATATACCACCCTTAAATGAAAATGGAATTTATAATTATTTGATGAAAAGAATTTGAATAGTTACATGTAATTTCTAAGAAGTTATGAGTGAAAGAAAAAAATGTAATAATATGTCAATCACACTACACTATAATATCCAGTACTGACAAGGCCCTTTGCCAGACCTTGTTGGATCGGCTGGGATACAACAGACATAACAGTGGTCAAGGCACTATCTATACCATCAATTGCATGAACGAGGACTGTCATGGTGTAAACTAGATTAACTCTCTCAACATGGGCTCAGTCAATTTGACAGACCATGTGACCTCTTTGTACTTGTTTAAAGTCTTTATAGTTTTTATATCACTAACTTTTAACTTAGTACAGTCTGCTCTCGATAAATGCTCTACTTATTTCCCTAGTAACTTATAATAAAATTTATTTCTGATTGAAATAATGTCATTTAACATTAAAAAAAATTAACTTGCTCATCATTTAGTTTTACATCTTCAAGAATGACTTTCTACTTTAACTGGCAAACTGACGGTCTAAGTAGAAAATTGCTCCTAAATATGTAAAAACTAAATGCAGTGCAAATTAAAATGTCATTTAATTAAGTCAAATATATCCAAAACATTCCATTTTGCACTTTGACAAATTAAATATTTTTTTATCTTATTAGTGTTTTTAGTTTTATATAATTTGATATAATGGTGTAAATTCAACAATTTTTCATATGTAATTCTTCTCTTAAAACTGTAAGTGAAAATTTTCTAATATTATTATTTAGAATTTTGTTTAGTAATGTGATAGATATTACACAGCAAAAATAAGAAAAAACATTTGTCAAAAAAAAACAATGTTTCATAAAACAAATGCATTGACAGAAAACAGTTCTTCCATCCCTAAAAAAATAAATGAATACTTTAACAACTGTTTAGAAAATGCTAATGCTGGAAAATTATGATTTAAGCTTTAACTCAGAATATCTAATACTCAGATAAGGTCTGTGCTTCAAAACAATTTTAATACCTAGAAATAAAATATGCATTCTGGATAAAAAGACATTTTAAGTTCAAATTAAAAGTACTTTAATAATTCCGAGTCTTTTTGAATGAATAGCTTTACTTTCAGAACACAAAATACAATAATTGGATCACTGCTGATTTTTATGTACTTTTAACTTAAATAAAGCAATGTGTTTAAAAAGTACAGGGTTTACTTGAGAGGTTCTTTTAATCAAATCATGATTCAGAATTCTCTAGTTACTGAAATAATGATTTGAAAAGTATCAAAAACTATGTTTTTACTGACATCACAAAATTTAACAGTTTCGTTTGTGTTACTGAAGGAAACATTATAACATACCAACATGCTGATTATATAGTAGTTCATAGGTATATGACTGCTTTTAGGAAGGGTATGTAACAGTTCTTTTTGATGCAAAATATTCATACACTCAGATTACATGGATATTTTAATACTAGAAATAAACGACCTGATAACACCACATTGTTGTTTTTCTTTAGTTGGACTCTCACAGTTTTGCTCTACAGCTTCTTCAAGAGAGTTACACTAAAACACACAAACCATAACTGACAGTACAAAGTTATATTTCTAGTATTAAAATGCCTTCTATACACCAATATGCACTACAGAAATTAAATAATTAGATAATATGCATGTTTTTAAACTGGGGATGGAATTTTTAAGACAAGGATATCCCTTGTACATAATGTCATTAGAAAACAACGTAATATGGCTCAACTTTGAGAACCAGGATCATCCAGAAAGAGACCTGAAACAAGTCATATACCAATCATGATAAGCAAAGTATGGCATCTTGTAACATGTGAAAATCAATAAAAACAAAAGACAGTGGCAAAAACTATCCACACATCGTAATCATGAAGGATCTCTATCACGAAAAACAACACAAGTTGCTACCACGAAATAGCCATTTAATCATCATATACTTCAAGCAACTGGAGAATGAAATGAGTATTTATGAGAAGACATATTGGTTAATTCATTGGAAGCAATGCTTATGGACTTCTGTGTATTTATGAGAAGACATATTGGTTAATTCATTGGAAGCAATGCTTATGGACTTCTGTGTATTTATGAGAAGACATATTGGTTAATTCATTGGAAGCAATGCTTATGGACTTCCGTGTATTTATGAGAAGACATATTGGTTCATTCAATGGAAGCAATGCTTATGGACTTCTATGTGGTCAGGCTGTTTTAACAGTTAATGGTAAACTGTCGTTCTCATATACGCTGGGAGAATGAAGTGTTTTAAGTATGACAGCCTTTTGCAATGGAAACTACATTGCAGGGCTATTGTCAAGATGCATGGTTGTCAGATAGAGCATGATCAATAATGACGTGTTAAGGTTCAAAATTGTTTTATATACCTTATTCAATCCTGAATATCGCTCTCTCTCTCTCTCTATATATATATATAAATATATAAACACACACACACACACACACATATATATATATATATAAAACTCTTAACATCTGAAACAAACCTGTTTGATTACACCACTGCTCCCTGCCATGAAAGCCCCAGCTTTTAATGCTCCAGTTTGATCTTCTGAGTCCTATACATGTACAATATAATATGTGAATAAAATGTCTTGTCCTCCCTTCTCTGTATCATGTATGCTACTATTTCTGGACATTTCTAATCACCCTCAGACTAAAATTGTCTTTTTTAAACACATACATTTAGCTACCAAACAATATTTATCACCCTATTACTTTCCATATGTTCTCATATTATTTCACTAGCTTAACTTCAACAAAAGTTATAATTTTCCTATACTGAAAATGTATTTCTGATACGTACTTACCTCCTCTCACATAAAAAAAACTATTCTTGTTCAGTGCTGCCATCTATATGCAAAAAAGTTTCAACATGCCGCAAGCCTTCTATCTCCCTTTCATTGGAACTGACTGCTTCCAATGCATCTCTCATGCAAATCATCATGCGTCTACCCTCCACATTGAAAGAAGTATCCTTCAAAAGCATTTGAAAAACACCCTCTAAGAGGAGACAGTCAGATTCTAATATCTGTTGTGGGAGACCACACCACTTTTGAACCAGGTATACTCTTCACCCATCATAGAAAGGTGTTGCACATATGGGCAGAAAACAGAGGAGCACATACAAGTAGGAGAGAGCTAAGGTCGGATGTTGATCCGAACCATGTAATATTTATGCAACTCTATCCAAGAAAATATAAAAGTGGGTAAAATTAAAAGGATGTGTCCTAGGTTTAGAGTGCAATGGACTGTACACGGCAAATCAACTACAGTAAACCCTCCTACAGCGCAGGTTCGTCCAACATGGATACGCTTATACCCGCAAAAATAAAACCAACCAATTGTCTTCCAAACACAGAAAATTTGATTATTCATGGTTCACCAAACACACAAACATATGACTGCTCTAGATCATTATAACTCTCTCAACATGGACTCAGTCAATTTGACAGACCACATTTACTTTCATATTCGTTTAAAGTCTTTATACATTTAATACTTCTAACTTTCAAGTTTGGCAGTCTTCAGTTAACATTATAAGTCTTTCACATACAAAATATAATATTTTTTTAGTGAAGTATTTTTATCTGTTATTTTCTCTACTCTATCTCTATATGGGATCAGTCAATTTGACCAACCTCATAACCACAAAACAAATCTAAATTACCGTTTTTTTTTCTTTCTAGAATGACTTCAAATTGTAACACAAAACTACATTCATTTACCCTATGTAGCTTTAAGCTCGTAACAGTATACATCTATTTATAATTACATTTTATAATTAAATAATGCACTAAAAACACAGACTAATAACATGCAAAAAGTAGACAATTTCTCCTAACTCTCAAAATTTTTCTGGCTTTTTAACTATGCAACAAGAGCTGTTTCAAGTTCATCCAAGCTAGTCGTTAATGTTTCCATGGGAATAAACCGTGTATTATAAGTGAAATTGACATTTATCTGTTCAGAACACAACATAATATAATATGTCATTTGATAGATGCAAACATTGACTTTCTATTGGTTATAGATGGTATATAATTAACCATAAGAGAGAAATATTAACAAATCCTGAAAGAGAGGATGTGACAGGAGGGATCTGATTTTCTATTTGATAGCTCTGTAACCAAACAAAATTGAAGGCTACAAAAATTATGGTTTGTCTGAGCAAAGACAAATTTATAGTGGGTATTTTATGTTTCATTTCATCATTACTGGGGAGGGGTGTGTGGATAAAATAGAAAAGAGAAGATATCTAGAGAAAATATGTCACTTGTGTAACACTAGGGGAAATTCAGGTTTATATTAAATATTGCCTTATAGAATTAAGAACTTAAAACTTATATACTATTAAAATATGGAGTATTAGCTAAGATTTTATGCTATGCTAATTGGGATAACATAAACAAAAAGTAGTTTAACAAAAATTTCAAATGTAAGACAAAAAAAATCCTGTGACGTAGGCAGTAAAGGATACCTGTAAGGATATAAATAAACAACCTCCAGCTTCCTGAGTCTTACTCCATCCCCACCACATGTCTAATTGGTCAGGCTAAGTTCAGTCCCATGTAATCACTTTATTTTTGCTACTTTTCATAATTACCCTTAGATAGCAGTATGGAATGTAAATGTAAAGCATCTCCAAGTCTTAGTGAAGCAAAGAAAAGCTGCAAAGTTATGAAATTAGCTTAGTAAATTCAGATCCTTAATAAGTTATAAAGCGGGATGAGTGTAACATCCATAGGCTGGGAATATGGTGTGAATAAGTCTTCCATATGTATGATTAGGGGGAGCGAAGAGAAATTTTGTGCAAGTGTTAAGGCTTTTCAAGTGCCCAGGAGGAATCCGTTCACGAAAAAAATAGATAAATTATTGAATGTGTGGACCAGTGTACAAGGGAACAAAAAAAGGTTCTGTTATTGAGAGAGAAAGCATGTAGTTTGTATGAATATGTAATCTTTAAGGAAGGTGGAAGTGTTGCAGATGCTAGCAAGTAAAGGCTGGTTTGCCAAATTTAAGCAACACTTCAACCTGCACAATGTGAAGCTGGGTCAGCCGACAGCGATGCAGCTGCATGGTTCAAGCCATAGTTCCTTGAATTCATTAAGGAAAATAGATATGCCCCTCAACAGGTGTTTAATGCAGATGAGACAGGGCTCTTTTATAAGAAGATGGGCAACAGGACATACATCACCAAGGAGCAGAAGGTAACATTCGGGTTTAAGGCCTTTAAGGATAGGCTCAATTTGCCTTTTTTGCAGGAATGCATCAGGTGACTTTAAATGCAAGCCTATATTAGTGTATTGCTCCACAAACAGACAAATATCACTTATTTTTGCCTTTTAAGGCAAGAATAAGTGATATTTGTCTGTTGTCTGGTGTTCAGATAAAAATGCTTGGGTAACTAGAATGCTATTCAACGACTGGCTGCAAAATCATTTTGTGCATGAGAAATACCTGGTGAAGAAGAACCTCGACTTTAAAGTTCTTCTAGTTTTGGATAATGCTCCTGTCCATGACCCTGACACACTGCAATTCAGCATCCTAATGTAAAGATAATATTTTTTACCTCCCAATACCACATCCATCCTGCAACTGATGGACCAAGGAGTGATAAAGACATTCAAGTCATATTACACAAAGAATGTCTACTGACATGCAATGCAAGCTACGGTGACTGGAAAACTAAAACAAGTTTTTGAAAGCTTATAATGTTAAGGACTGTATCGATATTACCAAAATATCATGGGATGAGATGAAAGAGTCTACCATAAATGCATGCTGGCATCATCTTTGGCCTGAAGTCGTGAATGATTTCAAGGGCTTTCCGACAGTTGAGAAGGAAGTTGCGAATATTATGAGACTAACTAAAGAAATCAGAGGTGGGGGGGGGGGGGGTGATAATATGAGGCATGAGGAAGAGGTTGAGCTGCTGGAATCCCATTATCAAGAGCCAAAGAATGAAGAAATTAAAGGGCTGATAGCCTCCAGCAACAGTGATAGTGACGAAGATGCTGAAGAGACAGAACCTGCTAAACCCATCATGACAGTGAAGGCTGTGTCCGATTTCCTAAGGAAGGCAGATGAGCTCGCAGAAATGGCTGTAAACATGGATCCCCATTAACTTTAAAAGAGGGTTTAATGACATTCTAGCACCATGCAGACAAATCTTGTAATATTTGTGGAGGAAAGTCAAACAACCGAGAATTACTGACTTTATGAAGCCCAAGTCAGCCGATGTAACACCTTCTGACCTCATCCCATTAACTTCTACATCTGCTTCATTGGAGTTTTAGGCCAAATTTTCCAATGATCCGTCGGCCTTTTCCTAACCTCTCAGCCTCCAAATATATTATCATCATCCTCGCAAGTCTTCCTCTCATCAATGAAAGGTCTTTGTCTTCATCATTCATAGGTGAGTGTTACAATAAATTGCAGTACTGCATTACTTCTTTTAACATATTTTCATTTACAGGCGCAGGATATAACATGTGAATGTTATAATGTTTACGATTTCATATTTTTAGCTCATATACTGTACTGTTTAGGTAGGGCTTTTCATTTATGTTTTAAAAAAAATTCATATATAAGCATTTATCGGAGACTTAACACGGTTGTGTTACCATATCCCTATTAATGCTGTAAGGTACTGAGTTTCTCCAACATGGATTTGCCCCACACAGCTTCCTCAACAAATGTATCCCTCGTGTTGGAGGAGGGCCCACTGTACATCCAAAACTCATACCCTGGGAACCAACATCCAACATGGGGGTAGAATGAGGGTCATACCATCGGTACGTCAACTACAATTCAAAACCCAGGCCACCAGGAACTGACATCCATATGGGGGTAGGAAAAGGATCATACTGGTAGCAAGTTAACTACAATCCAAAACCCAGCCATCTGGTGAGGCTAGGAAAGAGAATCACACCTTCTTCACCTCAACTTCATGAGGCCGGAGGGAATCAAAAACCTCCAGACCCATAAACAGGGCACATGTTAATATAAGAAATTGAAATTCCCAGCAGCTTGGAATTGGAACCCTATTTTTTAAAAGGAAACCATACTGATTTATTCAATATAAGGCATGGCAGGGATGGGCAGCTATTGCCTTCTGCTTTACCCATATAGTTCAAGGGTGAGTACAGTCCAGGATGGCAAATTTATTAAGCATTTCCATCACAAGGATAAACCTACAAGCAATCTTATGGAACACCCCATCTCTGCAGTGTGCATTGTGTGGCCATGGAAGTATGTAAGGCTTTACAGTGCAGATTTGATCCAGAGTGGGATCCAAACAATGAGTAATAATAAAAAGGGAAAAGGAACCTGAAGAGAAATAAATAATGATAAAAAATAACTTACCCAGCCAAATCTGAAGAATGGCTACAAGCAGAAGATGATAGCCCAAAGAAGAAGAATCCACAATCCTATGCAAATAATGAAAGATGAAATTATTAGGGTAGTCCACATGCTCAATTGAAAAATTTCCTCCAAGTGACGATGAAGATGAGATGCCAATGAAAAGGTAAAGTGTTGAATTTGATAAGAGGACACCCAGAACAAAGAATGGGAAGAAGACAATAAAGAGGAATAAGCCAATCAAATTAAAAGATAAACTTAATTGGTGAGGGTGAAAGGAGAAAGATCACTATCAGAGGATGGCTTCCATGGAATAAAGAAGTGGGAACAGGCACCACAGAAGGAAGCCGTGTGGGCATAATAAAAGCAAAGAGCATGTACAGGACATAGAAGTCTATCTGGATCGAATAAAGGTGGGAAATGAGGAGGAAAGAATGATTCAGATAAAGGAGAAGATATGTAGAATGATAAAGAGTACATGAAACACTGATGGTAAATAAATCAGACCTTCAATGTCCACAGGTTAAGAGGAGAAGTAAATAAGTCTTGAGGGAAAGGTGAAACAAGGAGGACATGAAGAGTGGTTTGAATGGAGGCAAAGTGAGGCAGTGAGTGACCACATTAACATCCCAATCCAGAAGGGCAGCCCACCACAGCAGACTATGAATCTGGAAAGAATACATCAACAGGGAAAAGTAGAAGAGGTAAACACCCTATGGTATTGGGAAAAATGAAATGTGTGGAACAAGGCCACCTGATAACCAAAGATTAAGGAGACAGAAGAACCCCAATGGAAAAGCTAAGTGAGGAAATCTGCAACACGAGGAACAGTGGGTTGAGCAAGGGAAAACTATCGACCCAGAGACCAATGGCAGACAATGTTCCATTTACATTGATAAACTTCCATAGAGGAAGGGTGAATGGAATGAGCCAGAAATGAAGCTACCTGTTGGAACAAACCAGACCTCCTCAGCAAGGACTGGATGAAACCAGGCATGCAGAAAGAGGACAAGGTGAAGCACCATTGACCGAGGTTGATGAAGAAGAGATGGAGTCAGAGGAAGATGTAACAAAGGGGTAAGTTGGAACTGAAGAAGCTGCAGAAACCACAGCTGAGCTGACCAGTAATGAACAATCAGAAGGACTTGACACAGAGTGACATGGTTGAGGAAAATCACCCAATGAAGAAGTCGAATGGGAGTATAAACATAAAGGTATTTGTTAGTCCAGTCCTGGCTGAAAGCATTGACAGCCAGAGCATGAGGGACCAGAGACCAAAATAGAGGCAATTTGTGGTTGAAGGACATGGTAAAAGCATAAATGTGAGGAGTACCCCACTGAAGGCAAAGCCACTGGAAAAAAGAGGATCAAGAGACCACTCCATCGGATAGACTTTGTCTGGACAAGAAAGCCCATCCACAACAAGATTGAAAGCACCCAGAACATGACACGCAATAATATGAATATGTAGCATTTGGGCTCAAAAAAAAGAAGATCCAATGTATGAATATAGTGAGAGAATGGGTGCCACCCTGGTAATTGAGATATGCAACCACTGTAGAATTGTTGTAATGGATCATTTCCAGATAATTTCTGGCCAGTTTGAGAAAATGAACCAAATCATGACATACAGCAAGAAGCTCCTGGGCAGACTCTTGTTCAGAAGGAGCTAACAGTAGCTAGTTGTCCATATAATGATGAAAGGTCAACCTGAGAGCTTGTAAGTGGCAAGTGAATACTCTGACTACCCAACAAGAAACATACGAGGCCAAAGCAAACTCAAAGGGCAGTGTGCAAAACTGATAAACCATCTCTTGGTGGTCAAACCGAATATAGGGTCGCAACTGATGAGATATTGGGATATGCAAAAAAGCATTCACAACAGCACTCTTGGTTATCTATAAACCTGGAGAAAAGGCCCAATTGAGGGTGAGAAACGACTCCACGGTGAAAAGAGGCAGAGTGTGAAATTGACTGAGGCAGGACAAATCTATTACAGGCCATCATTCTCTGGTGTTCTTGGGGACAACATACAGCCTGGAGAAAGATGATGAGCAAGTCTGATGGTTTGTTGTGACAGTCTTGTACTGCTGCTGACAGATGCTGGCTGGTGGTAGGATCCCAAGGCATGGGAAAGGGTACCTGAGACAAAGGAAGGGGAGAAAAGAAATTGTAGAACAAGTCCCTCTGATAAAAACCAAAAAACCCATGGATCTATGGTGAAAGATTGCCAAAGGGAAACAAATACATACAATCAAGCTCCCACATGACCAGAACCCACTGAGTAGTCACTGGTACCGTTGGCGACGCGCCTACCTACGTTCAATAATATGACGAGATAAGAAACCCCTGGAAAGAGGAATAGGTAAAGGCTGAGAAAGACTAGGATGGGAAACAGGAATAGGGGCTTGTCTTGGCTCTAACTGCAACAACATGCAACCAAAAATGAAAGGATAAGAGTGTTGATTCACAAACTCCACACATGATTCCAAAGTTACAAGTACACGATCAAAAACATACCGCCAAAGAAAAGAAGCCATACGTAAATCTCTGAGACAAGGGGGTGACAAGGCCACATCTTGACCCAAAACATCCCAACAATGAAGAAACCACGTGTGCAAAGCAAGAGCTGAAGACAACAATCTAGCCAATGAGTAGGTAATAGCAGAGAGGCTTTCCCTCAAAAAACCATCAGGGTCTCAGTGGATTGTCTCGGAAAGAAGATGGATAGTAGATAAATACCATTGAGGGGAAGTAAGGGTAAGATGAAGGCATGAAAACTGGGCATGGGTTAAATGCACAGGAAAATCAGGGACTACCCCCACACAAGTAAAATCGACCCTAACTGTTGAGAGTCAAGAAATGAACAAGCAGCCTTATGGTAAGTTATGTAAACTGATTTGTTGACTGTGGATGGTGAGGCGTGCTGGCACTTTCAACCAAATTGGAAGCAAATTGCTCAGCATGAACCCTAATATCTGGGGAGGGTGGGAAAACTAAATAAGGAGAGAAAGAACTATTGTGCAACAAAGAAGAACGGGGATCATAGGAAATGGATAAAACATCACATACCTGAGAAATCATATCTAAAAATGTGGTATGAAGCTTAGCTGAATCGACAGGTGAGGCATAGGAAGGCATGAAAAATGCTATCAAAATCTTCATTGGCCTGAACAGGTTTGGTTTGCTCAGCAGGAAATGGGGCAAGTTCAGGAGAAGGAGGTTGACTCATATAACAATCAATCTCACTGTGGATAATTGCATTTAAATCCAATGATGGGTCTACCCCATCTGCATCCTGTAAAATATTGCTAGTAGGAGGTATGATACTCGAAGTGGTACACTGAAACTCAGAATTCACTGTAGAAATATATATCAAACAAAAGTGTTTGATGTAAATAATGCGAGTGTGAAAAAATAAAAAAAGACCAGGAAATGAAGTTTAAATAAAATACTTCTTCAATGGAAAGAAAAAAATTAATGAATAAATCCCACTTCATAAATCAAATGATTAAAATCATGAATGTGAAATACACAAATAGCACCAAAGAAACAACAATGTCTGAACATGAGTAAAACCAAACGAGAAGTGATAGTTTGGTAGAATTGAATAGAGGGAGTCACATGCGTCATGAGAGTATGTCACTCTCTTATTTGTGGAGGGTTGATGCATGATGATTTGCATGAGAGATGCATTGGAATCAATCAATTCCAATGGAAGGGAGACAAAAGGTTTGTGGCATATGTAAATATTTGTTTGCATATAGAGGGCACCACTGAACAAGAATAGCTATTTATGTGAGAAGGGGTTATGTACCGTATCAGAAGTTCTTCAGAGAATTAAATATGTTTAAGTCAATATTCATTATGAAAAACTTAAAATTCAAATATGAAATACAATGACCAGAAACTGTTATAATTTCATTCCACCATAACATCATCAAGTGCTACAGCATTACATATAACATAACATAATGTTTAGATACAATAAATGACTTTGGTCCAGCTAGGCTGTCCCATCCTCAAAACTAAACTAAAATTATTATATATACAGCAAACAGAAAAAAAACTCAAAGCCAACCCTTATCATTCATATACTTATCACACTTTCTCTTAAACTCACTTAAACTTACTGCCTTCATAACATCCAAAGGCAACCCATTCCAAAGGCCAACCACCCTGTTAGAAAAATACAACTGGTTTAACTGAAGGTGACTTTTACCTTGCCAAAATTTACATATGTGGCCCCTAGTCCTAAAATTCTTACCATTAAGTATGAAAAAAAGATGGTGCTTCAACACTATCAATCCCCTTTAGAATGTTAAACACTTCAATAATATCTCCTCTAAATCTTTTTTCAATAGAAAACATTTTCAGAGATCTTAACCCCTCCAACTCAAGCACTATTCTAGTAGCTCTACTCTGAATCCTTTCCAACAACTCAATGTCCTTCCTAAGATAAGGAGTCCAAGAATGAACATTATTCCAAATGTGGCCTAACCAGTAATCTATACAACAAAATTATAACCTCTTTGAACTTGTATTCAATATTTCTGTAGATTCAATCTAAAATTCTATTTGTCCTACCACTAGCAAAAGCACACTGCTTGGATGGCTTATGAGATTGATCAACCACTATGCTAAGATCCCTTTCTTTCATAGCACTGTTAAGGTTATTCCATCTAAGTTATGCTTATAATTCAAATTAAGATAACCTACATGCATTATCTTACATTTATTATAATCAAAACCCATTTGCCATTTATTTGCCAACTCATTAAATGATTTAAATCCTTTTGTAAAGCAGCCAGCAACACCCAAGCCCTTAATATTATAAGCAAGTATAAGTAATTTACTGACCATTCTTTCATCTATATCATTGATGAAAATAAAAAAGAACCAAGGTCCTACGATTGAGCCCTGAGGTACCCCATTTGACATTAATCCAGTTTAACTGAACTCTTTTTATAACAACCTTCTGCCAGTATAGTAATTTTATATTTTTTTTGGTTTTCTAAAATGCATTTTGAAATCTACAAAAATTAATTTTTATTCCCATTCTACTTGAGAGAGGGTTACAGCGAGGCTTAGCAGGTACAATGTGTGAGTACAAATAAATTTTGTAACATCGTAAGTACTAGAAATCATTGTATTTCTATATATATTTTATTGTTCTATATTTTAATAATATTTTTAAAATAACTAAAAAGTAAGCATTTATGAGTAAATAGTAATAATATATATATACATTTTCATGAGCACTTACGCACTTTGTAAACCTATACCCCCAGGAGAATAACTAACTTCAAATTCCTACCAAATTTATTGGATTGGTTCAAACTTTGCATACAGCCATGTCATAAACATTTTCATACATTTTTATGAGTTTAGACAATTCTTGTTGCAATCACTATACTGTAAACACGTCAGTAAAAGTCTCTTCCCTGTGTTATCGGAGATGGGGTTATGATAAACTCTGTGGGAAAGTTCTGGTAATTGTGCTGCACAAGCTTATTTGCTATCAACAGTTTTGCATGAAGGTGTCATGTAAACAGTCTAATGGCAGAAGATGTAAAATAAACATAGCAAATAGATGTGAAAAGGTTAGAAATAAAAATGCTCAGAAGTATGTTGGAATTTTGTAATCAATCCTAAAAAGGAAGAACAGTACTACTCATTTCATTTTGCATTTTTCATCCTTTAAAGTTTTATGGTAGTTACATCAGTGAAACTATAACCTAGAATAGGGGTGAGAAATAATTTTTGCAGGGGGCTATTCCATGAATTTTTGTAAGTCGTTGCAGGCCAGACATTTCTACTATATTAATCACATTACCTGAACATCAATTGTATAAAGACCCCATTATGTTTTTTCCACAATTACCAGGAGTCATGCCGAGCAGGACAGAAATGTTAGACTGGCCGCATCTGGCCTGCAGGCCGTATTTTACAAACCCCTGCCCTAGAGGCTTAAAAAAGAAAGTCATTAAGAAATCTGCCTTACTTTAATATGTTTTAGTTAAATCCTTATTTAACCATCCAAAAAATCCATTGTATCCAAATGTGGGTTAGATGCCCTTTATTACAAGAAAAAATCTAGTATTTGAATTAGAATGTGGTGTTTACTTCCAAAGTTACCTTGTAGAAACAGGTCTCCCTTTACAGACACACAAATCAATATACATATCTGTGACATTAACAATTTAGGTGCAAGTAAAGCTGTTCCTGAACACTTTGTTAAAAAACATCTCTTGTACCCCATCTAAAAGCTACATATTTCTCTTAATATGTCTTGAAAAAACATATAACTAAAACACTTACAATTATAGTAAACTATTTCTAAATATTAATAGGTATTTTTCTTATTTTCATATATTCTTTCTCCATAAAAAAGATTTGAACATTCAAAAATGTCACTTACCTTACAAAAAACTAAAACTTTCTTCTTATTATTATCCATTTTGAGCTCATATGGTAATTTGATTGTGCCTGTGAAGTTATCGAGGTAGCGGTTCTTTAAAAATAACAAATGTTAAACAATGATGAATCTAAACGTTGTTTGAGTTTTTACCTACAAAAAAAAAAAAAAGATACAATCAACACAGCAATAACTTTTAATACACAGTAAAACTGATAGGCTGATGTAGATTATGAGATAGGTGGCTTATTACCTGAAATGATAAAATATAATAGTTATTCAATTAATTAATTTCCTCAAAACATATCATGTAACAAGGCTAAGGATTACTTAAAAAAAGGATTGAAAACCAATCCACTTCTCAAAACTACCTGTATCAGGTTTCATTAAGACATATTCACAAATTATAAATATTGATACAAACCTTTTACATTTAAAAAAATAAAATATTGAAAAAAACTTACTTACATTAGAAAAAATTTACGTATTGTAGTTAACAACAATCTATTATTTTAACACTAAAGTTTGTTCTAAAATGTAGTGAACTTATTAATTATATTATTGATAAAAATAGGACTACATTAATGATAATTAGTTCCATCTTGAAGCTAGAAAAGTGTTGATATTTATTTGCTACTTATAAGTCAAAATACCTAGTAGACAAAACAAACTAAATTGCCAACCATGACACTGATTCAGAAGTCGATCTTAATGTTCTTTTTTATGTTAATTAATGTCCTATAATAGTTTACAAATTAAAAGAATGTAAAGTACTAATATCTTCATGTCCATATGTTAATATAAAAATTAGCACAACATTTACGATTTAGTGGGTTGATTAGCTTACAAAACATAAGATAACAAATTTCGTCTTACAATAATATATGTAAGCAACTCAAGAGATAAGTTTCACTATATCATGGAAGCACAAGGATTTTTTATAGTTTTTATCTCAACCATTCTAAGGCATACTTAAAACTAACATGTAAATTCTCATTACACTCTTAACTAAACAGCTATTCTAATTTAAAAATGCAGTAAAAGTTTATACCAAACTTAATTCACTTTATGAATTAGAAGATTCTCTTTTATATATACAGTTTTGTCATTCCTAGCTATTACAATGATTTTAAATTACCTGTGACATAAAGCTGTGTTGCAATTATGCAAAGCATAATTTCTTACACTTGACTGGTTGTTGAAGGCCATCTGGTGGTTGATCCTATATACCTAGTTATATCTAGGGAAACTAAATTCATATTGTACTTTAAATGTTTTTAATGGGAGTATTTTGTGTTTATAATTAAAAAGACACTGTGTTCTACACTATGGTTTCAATATAACCTTTAAGACTATATGTGGGTAGATCCTATGAATTACCTAGCCAGGGAGAAGAGAACAAAGAGAGTCTTCTACTTCATAAAGCTAAGCCACAACTTAATGAACCATGTTTGGCAAATGATCTCCTAATGCATGTTTAAATTGGAAGGTAAGCTGCTAAAACAAAATTAAAAGAAGTTTACTATTACTTGCTCAACTAAAAATTAAAAATACTGAGACAAGATGATTTATGATGATAATAAATTGTGAGGCACATAAGTCTACTGGTACATAAAAACAACTTTTCCTTTTTTTGTCACCTAATTTTTGTATAGCTGCTGGATCAGAAGCAAAGATATATATACAATATGAAGTCAATGATTATCCACATCATCAGGCAATCCTCGATAATAGAAAATTGGAACCAAAATTTCTAAGTTCTCTACCTGTGACCAAATTAATATCTTTATTGCAACATTACTTCTTTAATTACAGGATTTTCAGAATAAAAACAAAAGAATTCTAATTGCAGATATTGAAATCTTTAAGTCCACTTTTCTTAGGCCTAATATTAGTTAAGTCTTTATTAAGTATGGCCTATATTCAATAAATAGATAAGTTAACTGTAACTTGTGTGTATTTTTTGCTTTAGTTTAGTTAAGGCTAAACTCTACCATACTTGATACTCTCAATGAATAAATTTAAAATGTTATTCTTAAACCTAACATTAGAACTTTTTTAAAAACTCTGAGAAGCATTTAATATATTGTTTTACAAAATGTCTAATGAAGTATATTTACATCCACCTTTTGTTTACATTCCTTGAAATGAAGTGAGCATGCATGTGCATTCAGATAGTAAGGTGAGAACCCATTTTTAGGACAGACAAAAACTGTCTATAATTATATTAGAAAAGTAAAAACTTATGACTCACATTGATTTTGAGCTGGGACTGAAATGATACTTCATCATTGGGGATTTTTCATGTATGTGTGCAATTAATAAGATGTGTTTGGTCATTCCTACCAAACTGTATATTTTGTTTAACTGATTACCTTTTTTGGCATTCGCATGTCTAATTCAATAGTTGAACTGAGAATTGCTTCAGGCTCATTCAGTATTGTAGGATGATGTGTTTCCCTGTGCATCTCAATAGCCTCCATTACAGAATAAATTTTTTTCTTGTAAAACTTTGCTCTCCAAACATCATCAATGGGTGGTGTCTTTAACCAGTGATCAACATTTTCCCGGCGAGGTTTAATGACAATATTTCTAGAAAACATCAAAAACTTACAATATAAGATGTTGAAATTATTTCTGGAACACCTCAAGAACTTCTACTGTAAAATTATGCAATTATTTCTGGAACACATCAATAATTTGCACTGTAAAATTCATGAAACAATTAGAAGCTTATATTTGTTACAAAAATATTAAGAATGATTACATAGTAATTACATATAGCTTCTAATTTTAAATACTATAAACCAGTGTTGTATAATTAATAGTCCATAGGCCATATCTAGCCCCAAAATAAGAATATCAATATTTGGTGAATTGAAAAATAATTATCATTTCATTGATTGGAATACTTATGGAGTAATAAGACTTGTATCTGAAGAAGACAAAAAAAAAGCCTTCAAATGTTTTCCTTAACTTATTATGTAGTTCTTCATTGGTCATAAGTTGGACAACCCTCCTTTAATCAATGGTCTTCACAACTCATACTCAAAGAATTAAAACACAAAAAAATGAAATCACTTTTATTCATAGCAATATAATTCAAGACAGTCATACTTTCATAATTTAGTTCTTGCCAATATTTTACTACTAAATGTATTACACTTATAATATGTAAAATTTATAAAACAACAAACAAACTTTAATGTTGAATAAAAGAACTTAATGAAAACCAATAAAATTAGTTATACTGAAATTAAAATTTCTCATGAATAGCTTTTTTAATGAACACTTCTAATTACTATTAACTTTTCTCCAGTAACAAGTATTTCACAAATTATACCACTTAACTTTTTAAACAAATCTCAAAAGTTTGACAAAACAGAATATATATTTCACAAATCATCCCAATGTAACATGCACTTCAAAAAAGCTAAAATTAACATTTTCCTAACCTGAAACTGTATTTCTTATAGATACTCACTTCACACACACACAATGGTTTTATCACTTCTGCATCTATCTATGAGATTTGCCTGCCACCAGTCTTGAGCTAACTTGCACTTGAAATTCACATGTTTCATGTGAACTGCACTGGTGCAGGATGACATCATCATGTGACAATAGCTCTCTACCAATAGGAGGGTGATACAAACTCCATGTGCAGTAACTCCTCCTATGCACTTGTACTCAAAGTCACTTCATTCTTAGATGAGACAAGAAAATAAGGTGCACCAGAAATAGAATGTGTGAAGAAGTATATATCAAAAATATATTTTCAGATTAAGAAAATGTTACCTTCTGAGATGATAACTCACTTCCACACAAAGAAATGCTAGAATTCCATGTTGAATTGGTGGAGGAGCTGGTGGAAATTTAAATCTAAATGAGCTATCTAGAGTAAATGCCCAAAGGGAAAGAACATGGAGTGTGACACCCAATGGCATGGATTCCATAGGGGCACACCCTTGAGAGACCGTATTTTGTCTTGATCAGGATATACTCTTCCCACCTAAGGAAACAGTGGTAAAGGCAATAAAAACCAAAGAGTCACATGGATGGGCAGAATAAAAACATGATCATCCAAGTATTTGCACACAAGTGGGTGGCAAACCAAGAAGTGTAGTGTGGATAGGATGCAATCAGACCATACAGGGGGTGCTCACCTCAACTCAACCAGTCACATTCAGGATGTAGAAGGGCACATTAAGTGTTTGAAGGTTGACCTGAAGTCCACTGACAGTGTTACTATTACCCCACTTCTCAATGTATTGTGCTTCCCAATCTCACTTTCCAATGAGTAAGGAACTCTCCAAGGTCTACTACCCCAGCAGCTAGGAACTGGTAAGTGGCAAGAGTCTCCCATTTTCCACTAAAGAAGTGTTTGTATCCTCATTGGGTGCCTGCTGGAAAGTTCTTTTACTGGATACAGTGCAATGAGAGAGAAAAGAAATTCTTCACCAAGAACTGTGGAATGACCAGTAACCAGTTGAAGATGATAGGTTGATAACCAGACACCTCCCAGGTCAACATGAGAACCACCATGAGATGAAAGTAAAAAACCCTGGGATGGGTGTATACCCTCTCAATGGTATGTTTGGTCAAAGGATCTAAGACTGAATCCACAAGATACTGAAGATAAATGGGGTCAGAGGGAAGAGAAGTGGAGAGAGACCATGGGTGTAAAAATAAAAAAAGCCCTCTGTTAGTAGAAAGTAAGAGCAAAGGTAAGTGAAGTGAAACAGACAGGCAACCACACGGCCCAACCCAACAGAATAGTTACCAACTAGATAAGCAATGAACCAAATCTGAGGTAACAGGAGGACAAGAAGAAGAGGAATACCTAGAAGCAGGAATGGGAAGGTTGGGGTAGACAGATCTGGCCAAGGAACAGGAGTCAAAGGGCAAGGTTGAAAAAGACAAGAAATCACCAGTGAAGAAAACAAAGACTGATGATGGTCTAGATCAAACAATGTCTCCAGAGAAGCCTGAATACTACTGAAGACTTCCAGGTAAAGAATGGAGCCAAACAAAGATCACGGGGATATGAAGGAAGAAAGGCACACATTAATAAGGAGTACACCCCAATAGCATAGGAATCAAGTAAGGGGTTAGAGAGCAGAAGAAGAGGTACAAGCTAAGATGGTGAAGAGAAGGGATTGAACCTCTCTGGAAAAACCTCTATGGAGCATGATGAAGTGCTTCGGACAAAAGGTGAAGGGAGAAGAGGAAATGTACGAGAGTGGTGAAAGAAGGATAAAGATGCAAAAATGGAAAACAAGAGAATGAAATAGAGAACAAGAGTCCACTATCCAAGCAGACAAATGAGATTCCAAAGATTGTAAACCTAGAAGACTGGCTGGAAGTCAGGACAAAAGAGTCAAGAATGTGAGGGGGGGGAGGCATGTAGGTACAAGTGTGGAGTTGTTTGAGAAAGGAAGCACGAACTTTAATATTAAGCAATGGAAGAAAGACAAAATAATCCTGAGTATAACTTGCATGGAGTACAGAACAGGAAGAATCAAAAGACACAGGCTAAAGATAAAGAAAGGAACATACATGAAAATTATATCTAAAAAGAGAATTGAAGATTGAGGACTTTCTCTAACTGTAAAGCAGTACCCAAAGCAAACCCAGGTGGTAGGAATAGTCGGTTAAATTTGCTGTCCTCCTGATCATTCACAAACAGAGAAGAAAAGAAGGAGGAGACCCAGTATACATGAGGGAACCCACATCAAGCTGTACAAAAACTGAAAAGGCCCAAAAGCCTCCAGAACCCATAAGAAAAATAGGTCTTGTGTTTGTAACTCAGTTACCTTCACAGAACAAATTAGAAGTCACCATCACTTGAGAATTCATTATATTAAGTAATACTTTTGAAAAAAAGCTTTGTTGAAGATCGCAAGTCTCAATAAATTGAGCACGGATGCAAAATAATTAACATGTCTGTTCAAGGTACACTGAGGAATGCAAGTGCTTAAGGGGAGTTATTGCTCATGGAAGTTGTGTCACCTTCATAGTGGTGGATGGATATTTTCACATGATCATTTCATCATGCACCATCAAAGTTCATATTAAACACATGAATTTTTGATGGGAGTCAGCTCTAGACTAGCAGCATGCAAATTTCATAGGCAGACACGAGAGGGATATAGCAATTCTGTGCATGGAGATGAGGTATCATCTTGGAAACAAGATTTTTCCATAAGCTGGTGATGGAAATATAGAACAGGTATTTCAAAAGTGAGCCATCAGCGTTTTTACTTCCTAAGATTTCACATAATGAATGTTCTATAAGTATCAATTGCCATAGCTCAATCAATTTATTTCAAGAACTAGCTCACTGGACACCATATATATAAAAGGCATACAAGGCATAATATAACAGGTAAAAAATTCATACTCCCATAATTATTTCAGGGGGAACAAAAGCATCATGCTGCTATCCATTGAGCTTGTAAGTCTAACTTGTAGAGTCACACATAATTCACATGTAAACCTACCCTCATTTTTCTATAAAATGGCTAACTGCCTACTGTTACTAACTGCAATGTAAGGGACCAGAAAGAAAAATAAAACCTACAAATTCATCCTTAAAAATAAAACAATTTTTAGGAGAAAAGAAATTTAAATTGAACTACATGTATAATCAAAACAAGTACAAGGATCTTTTTAAGTTTCAGGTCATTTCTGAAAACCTAAAAATATGCATCCAAGAAACAATCAAAACTTCAAACATACATGCACTTGAATATACTTATATATACTTGAACTATTTCAAGTCGAAAATCTTCCATAAAACACACAAAAACAACCTTTAAACATAACCCAGATAATGATAGCATAATCTTTATACTTTAGCCCTTATAATTTGATTGAACTACTTACAATGCAAGAGTAAACAATGATAAATCTCTTGAAAATGGAAACCCAAGAAGTTTTAGTTATGCTATTTCTTTAAAGCTTTAACCCTATGCACAAAGTGAACATGTCACAACCTTTTTTTTAAAGAGTTACATTCCAAATTTAATTTCAAAAGTTTATTATCAATTCATGTTAATAAACTTAGCATTAAAATGTACTTTGTAATTACAAGTTTTATTTTCTTATTTTCAAAAGGAAATATTGAAATAATTTCTGAATCTGTACTTCTGTTTGTAACTCATCTTGCCTGTGTTGTCTCTTTTTTTTTATTTTATTGATTCCCTTATATGGTTTTCAATGAAAATACAAACTATAACTATTGGCAGATCAGAATATAAATGTGAACCTCTCATACTCTCAATTTGCTAAGATATAAATACATTTGTTCAACTTACCAGTGAAGTTCCTCCCATCTATCATAGTTTTGAACACACTTATCTAAACCATATATCCTTATTTGTTGGACAAGTAGATAACCATTAGAATGAGTAAATATAAACACATGGGCCCCCTTGCACCCATTTGTTTAGTTTTGACAGTCAGAGTCGGCATTTGAAAGAAAATGTTGTGTTGACTGAAATCAGTGCTCTGAACAATAATGGAATATTTTAAACTTATTTATATCTTAATTAGAAAGCCAAATAAATTATAGTGTTTTTGATACATTCTATTCTTGTGCATGATATATTTTTTATGTTATGAAATATATATATTTAAAAGCTACATGAATTAATTTTTGAGAAAAAAATAGGCTTAGTATATCATGCATCTCAGTGCATCTGGGTGCTAAGTTTATTTCTTTTTTATGAATATATTTCTTAAAAAATGTAATTAAAACATAAAAATTAGAAACTTATTAAGTATGATAAAATTTAAATAGAAAAACATTTCTCCTGATAACTCATATGGGAAGCATATGCAATATTGTCATGTGGTAATAACCTGATTGTGAGAAGGTGAGGGTGTTTAGATAAATAACTGTAATTGCCTGTTATGATCTGCAATCATTCTAGAAAGAAAAAGAAGGTATTTCTTATTTTATTTTATACCTTTAAACTTTTTATTTCACTGTACTCTGATTAGTTCACAACAGTGAGTGTCAAGGTAGAGAAAATAAGACATAAAGTATAAAGTTTTACCATAAAACACCTGCAGGTTATGCTAATGAAATATGATAAATGTAAGATGAAAAGAAGCATTTTTATTCACAGCATAAAAATTACCTTTAAATCAAACTGACTCAGTAGAGGTTTCAAAAGTTATAATTTTCCTACACTGAAAATGTATTTCTAATAGGAACTTACCTCCACTTACATAAATAGCTATTATCCTTCAGTGTTGCCCTCTATATGAATTTTTTTTTTACGTAAGCCACATGACTTCTATCTCCCCTCCATTGAAATTGACTGATTACAATGCATCTCTCATGTAAATCATCATGCATCAACCCTCCACAAATGCGACATACTCTCATGACCCATGTGACTCTCTCTATTCATGAAAAATTCTACCGAACTATCACTTCGAGTTTTGGCAGAAGATGGAAGCACCAGTTTTCAGTGGGGAGGAAGGGTGGGAAGTGTCAAAGGAGGTAAGTACCTATCGGAAATACATTTTCAGTGTAGGTAAATTATAACTTCCGATACAGTACATTACCTCCACTTACATAAATAACTAGAATCCTACAACAAATAGGTGGAGGGACCAGTGTGAAAAAAAGAAATAAGCATCCTTTGAAAATGTCCAAAGAACATTCTATAAAATGAGACAGTCAGATTCTTAGATCTGATGTGGGGAATGCACCACTTCTGAACCAGGTATACTCTCTGCCCATTGTAGAAAGATGTTACATGTATAGGCAAAAACAGAGGAGCACATCCTATTAAGAGAGTAAAATGGGTAAAATGAAAAGGATGTGCCCCTATGGGTAGAGTGCCTAGAGCACAATGGACTTTACACAGAAAGACAACTATGTCGCTGCTAACTGACATCCACGCGGTGGTAGGATGAATATAATACTGGCGGTAAGTCAACTACAATCCAAAACCCAGCCACTGGGTACTGATATCCATGTAAAGGTAGGAAAAAGGATCATACAGGTGGAAAGTTAACTACAATCCAAAACCCAGCCATCTGGTGGGGGTAGGAAAGGGGATCATACCATCTTCACCTCACATTCATGAGAACAGAGGGAATCTAGTATCCCCTGACTCATGAATTGGGCACATGTGAATATGATAAATTGATAGATTGATCTGGGAACATGACATTTGCAATCAAAAAGATGTCTACATAACGTAAACCCTCTCCCTCAAACGTGAAATTGACCGGAACCACTCTAAGCACATTAACATCCTTGGAATAAAAAACCTTGAGGTATGAAGGAAAGGAAAAAATCTTAAAAATCTGCAATTAACTCCACCGTGACCCACAAAACTGATGGAGTATAAATGAGGGAGGAATACAGACATCTGTAATATGTGTGAGAGCTTATGTTGATTGGTTCTACTTTAAATCCAAAACCTGGCCACTTGGAACTGACATCTAAATGGGGTAGGATGAGGGATTCCAATCGAAGGGGTGAACTGCAACTCATTCCCCATTCGTTTTTATGTTTCATACTGGAGGATATCATGTCATCTACACCAACAGAACACCACTGCCCTACTCTCAACTGAATGGTTTTAGCATCATTTCTATATTTTGTTTACATTGTATTTCATTAACCCATTCAGGTGGACTCTCAAACTCCACTAGAAGAAAAGGGGGTAAAACACTGTGGAGAGTCCAGAGAAACGACAACACTTAAGACAGTGCAATGGGTGACCATGAAACCCTATTTTTAAAAGCAGACCATACTGATTTATTCAATACAAAGCATGGCAGGGATGGGCAGCTATCGCCTTCTGGTTTACCCATGTAGTCCATGGTTGGGTATGGTCTGGTATGGGCAAACTTATGAAGCAATTCTTTTGCAAGGATAAACCAACAAGCAATCTTGTGGAACATCCCATCCTGCAGTGTGCATTGCATGGCCATGGAATTATAATATCAAATCAACATGGCTTGACAGTGCAGATTTGAATAGTTAAAAAATACCTGGTCAGGCACCACTCGCCACAGAATGGGACCCAAACAATGTACAATAATAATAGGGAAAAGGGCCCCTGAAAAGGAAAAATAAGAAAAAATAACTTACCCAATCAAAGTATCACTGACTTCTGATATTCTAGAATGACTACAAGCAGAAGATGATAAACCAATGAGGAAGACAACCATAATCTGATGCAAATAGTGAGAGATGAACGTATCATGGTTAGTGCACATGCCTGACTGAAGAAGTACCTCCAAAGGATAACAAAGATGAAACGTCAATGAAAAGCTAAGGTGTGACATTGGTAAGAAAACACTCGGAACAAAGTATGGGAAGAAGACGATAAAGAGGAAGAAGCCAATTGAATGAAGAGTCAAACCAAACAGGTGGAGAAAGAACAAGAAAAGATTGTTGCCAAGGAAGAAAGAGAAGGGAATGGACACTACAGAATGCAATATATCACAGAGAAGAGCATGTACAGGACATAGAAGTCTATCTGGAACAGGACGAGAATAAAGGTGTGAAATGGAAGGAAGGGAAAGCAGCTAAATGGGGGAGTTATCCTTACAAGCTGCCAAAGTGTGAGGGAGAAAGGAGAAGATATATAGAAGGATAAAGAGTACATGTAACATTGATGGCAAAAAACAGATCACCGACATCCACAGGTGAATAGGAGAAGGAATGAAAACATAGGGGAAGGTGAAACAAGGAGCACTGGGAAAGTGGTTTGAACGTAGGCAAAGTGAGGCAGTGCAGAACCACATTAATATCCCCATCCAGAAGGGCAGCCTGCCATGGTGGATGACAAATCTGGAAGGAACAGATCCACAAGTAAAATGTGCAAGATCATGTAAAAGGAAATGCATGGGACAGGACTGCCCAAAAAGTTGAGACCAAGGAGACAGAAGACCTCCAATCCAAAAGTCAAAATAGGAAATCCACATGACAAAGAACAGTGGGTTGTTTAGGGGAAAATCCTGAACCCAGAAACCAATGATCGAAAGTCCATTTGCATTGAGAAACTTCCATGTAGGAACTGTGATTGAAACAAGCAAGAAAAGAGGCTAACCCTCAGGAGAAGTCAGATCATCTCGCCAATGACCAGAGAAAAACAAAGGCATGAAGACGAAGGACAGGAAGGTCCGAATGAAATACCTATATCTGAGAGTGGCACATAAGGGACAGAGGAATAGGTAACAGAGAAGGAAGGTGTAGTTGGAGAAGCCACAGAAACAACAGTTGAGACACCCAGGAAAGAGCTATCAGAAGGACTGAACATGGAGTGTTAAGGATGAACAAAATTACCTGGAGAAGGAGAATGGGAGGATAGACAAATGTGTAGGTCCAATCCTGGCTGAAAACATTGATAGCCAGAGCAAGACGACAAGGACTGGACTGGATCATTACTCAGCCGTGACCAAAAACCATGAATCTTCCAGTTGATCAACCCATGCCCCCCATCCCTGAAAGGATGTGTCCGTGAAATTTGGAAAACTGGATGAGGAGAATGAAGTGGGACACCCGCTGACATGTGAGTCATATCTAACCACCAACATCGATCGATGATAAGGGTGGGAGGAAGGGCAATAAGAGCCAACAAAGGATCCCTGCAAAATTCCACTGGTCATGCAAAGCCCACGAAAGAACCTGCATATGAGCCTGACCTAAGGGGCTAAGGCTACCACAGAAGATCACCTCCCCAAATGCGATAGAACTTTTTGAGCTGTAAGTGAACTGAAAACCCATCAAACAAAGTTGAAGAGGAAAAGGGCAGGTCCAACTGAGATGCGTCTAGAAAGAGAATAACACCCAAATAGACTAGATATTGAATAGGTCGCAGTAAGAACTTCTCCATCTTGATTAATAGCCCATTAGAGTTGCCTCCAGGAGCAGCTGATAAGGGTAACAGATGGACTCTGTTCAGAACGAGCGAACAGTAGCCAGTCAACCAAAGAAAGAAGAAAGCACAACCTGAGAGCATATAGGTGATGAATGAATGCTCTGAATGCCTGACAAAACATCCAGGGCCAAAGAAAGTCTGAAGGGCAGTGAGCGTAAAAGAGAAACCACTTCATGGAGAATAAACTGAAGAGGTGGTTGCAAGTGACAAATATTGGGATATGCAAATAAGCATTCACAACATTCCTCTTTGTTACTAATGAAACTGGAGAAAAAGCCTATCTAATGGTGAGAAATGACTCCAAGGTAAAACAAGGCAGACTGAAAAAATAGAATGAGGTGGGACAAACCTAGTACAGGCTGCCAGTCTCCAAAATCTCAGATACATGATTGAAATCATATCATCAAAGAAAAAATATACAGAAATACTGAAAAGAAAGAGGCAGCAAACGTTCCAGGAACAAGGTCACATCACAACCCAGAAAATCCCAACTACGGTGAAACCACATGTGTAATGCGAGAGCAAAAAATGACAAACGAGCCAACATGGAAGTAATAAGGAATCATAGAAAAATGGTGAATTGGATAAAACATAACATACCTGAGAAATCATTTTGTAAAATGCCATATTAGGCCTAGCTGATTGTACAGGAAGAATAAGGAAAAAAACAGCAAAATCTGGTAAACAGGCTATCAAATCTTCATTAGCCTGAACAGGTTAGGCTTGTTCTGGAGGATTAGTGGGGCAAGTTCAGAAGAAGAAGGTTTATCCAGATAACGATCAATCTCATGAAGGATAATAGCTGAGATATATACAAAACGGGTCTCCCTCACCTGCAGCCTGTGAAATAATGATAGAGTATAACACCTGAAGTGGGAACATGAAAATCAGAATTCATGGTAGAAATACATAAGTGAAACAAAAGTGTTTGATGTAAAATGTGCATGTGTGAGAAGAAAAATAAAGACTGGTAAATTAAGTTAAAATATTTCTTCAATGTAAAGAAAACATAATAATCAAGAAATCCCACTTCAAAAATTAAACTATTAAAATAATGATTCACATGAAGAGCACCAAAATAAAAAACGTCTGAACACGAGTACTGCCAAATGAGAAGTGATAATTTGGTAGAATTGAATAGAGAGAGTCATGTGCATCAGAAGAGTATGTCACATTCTTTTTGGTGGAGGGTTGATGCATAATGATTTGCATGAGAGACACATTGGAATTGACTGATTTCAATGGAGGGAAGATAGTAAGCTTGTGGCATGCGTAAAAAAAATGTTTTGCATATAGAAGGCAGCACTGAATGAGAATAGTTATTTATGTGAGCGGAAGTAATATACCATATTGGAAATCCACAGACAACTTAGTAAAAACACTTATTAAAAAAGTAAATTTTTTGTGTAAACCAAACTTGTTATTTTACTAAAAGCTTGCCAAATTTTGTAAAGAAACTCTCAGTACCTTCAGACTTTTAGCATGTATAGTTTCCTGGTTACATAGAAGTTACAAGGTCAGTTAAACTGATGGAGACCACATGCATAGGGTTAACAACTAATGCATTTTAAAATAAATTACAATATATAAAACAAGTTTAGAGAGCCAGATTTTTAGGGCAGTTTTAATTGATTTTCAAGCACAGTATGTAACTGAGAAGTTAAGAAAATCCACAAAATGAAACCCAACATGTAAGGAAACTTATCAGATGATTTATGTTCATATTATAGCTTTGTTACTTTAAAAATGTCAGCGGCTCTTGATCTAATTTCAATCGTTAGAAAATAGCAAAAAAAAAGAGTAAAAACACGTTTAAAGACCTGAAAGGTTTTTAATCAATAATCCAAAATCTTGATATGCTGAATACGTATAAGCACACACATAACAAAGATTACAATTTCAAAATGAATACTTTTTTAACTAATGACTGTTTAACTATCAACAGGCTACAAATTGCTTCTACATATTAAATATTAAAATTAAATCTAAAAAAAAAGAAAAACATTTACTCACTTCATGGCCATTTTGATGTGATAAGGTACAAATTCTTTTTTCACAACTTCTTTCTTTTGTGATTTTTTAGTTGCTTTCATTTTCTCACGTTTTCCTCTTCTTGCAGCATAGTATCTGACCTGAAGAAAAGTATACATAAAATGTTAGTCTCATTGAGTTTCAAAAATGTTTAAAAAACTTAATTAACTTTTTTCCAACAAAGAAATAATTTTTGAAACTGATATTTTAACTAACAAGTTTTGCAAAAATATTTGGCATATAGTTAATCAAAGTGTTTATTCACTCACAGAAACATTTAATCAAAGAATTAAAAGAAAAGGTCAAAAACTAGATAAGCAGTGTAAGCAGATATTTATAATCCAGTTTTGACCCAACTGCAGAACTGGGCACATTAGTCTCAAACTGTATAAAGCAAATCCATTAACCAGAACAATTTATTGCAGTAAGAGCTAATATAATCATAGGGTATCACTGTAGATCAGTAGTTTGAAACAGTTGTTAACATTTGTCAAATTACCATTCAATTCTGGAAAATGCAAGTTATATTTTGAAATTTAATGTTTTTGATCCTTACATTTTACAATTTTAGGACTAAAATTAATTAAAAACACGTACTTACCTCTGGAATACTGAAAGCCTTTTATTACTGAGTTACATTACAATGTAACTCAAAGGTTCTAGATGTCCTTGACACAATGCAAACCGTGACAATTTAACCATAACCCTCCATTTTCTCTTCTTCAACACATTTATTGTAAGTGCCATAAGAACTTACATAAGCTCCGCTTTTCCACAATAATTTAGATTTCTAAGATGCAGTCATGCAGTTATGGTGAGGGAAAAGTGGTTGGGAAAGTATTTAAGAAGTAAATTCCTGTGTGAAGTTCATTTTAATCCTAATAATGTAACATGCAAATCAGGTATTTACCTCTGAAACACTAAAAGCCAGAATATTGACAATGAAAAGGAGGTAGGAACCAGAGAATGTAAGACAAGGGTACCAAGCAGGAAAGTAATAACACAGACCACACTAAAGGTGTGGTCAAGTAGAAATGGAGAAGACTTCATAACCAGGTTCTAAGAACTGGATTCAGAAAGGAAAAAAAGGGTTTGCATTGGGTAGCAATGTGTCTACTTGTGGAGCCAAAAATGGGAGCACAGGTGGTGGTGTAAACTGGTAAGAGGAAAATTTATAAGTTTTTCATACTCCTACACTGGAAGGACCTCAGTCAAAATGAAAAAGTTACAAAACCAATCAAACAAGTGGGTGCTAAGGGAGAACTGAAGAAAAATCCAAGCCTTCCCAAGGAGAAGACAGTGCAATGGAAACATCAAAATAAAATAGAAAATCATTTTATTACAAGTTACAGCTTTTACAGTAAAGAAGAATACTTTTAGAACACATACAACATTTCGATCACTGGTGTGATCATTCTCAAGCACGTAACTAATAACAGTTACAGTAATGAAGGTTTTTAGTATTTTAAATCAACATTCAACAATAAGATTGTTATATATATATATATATATATATATATATATATATATGTATATATACACACACACACACACATATA
>NW_013667652.1:79400-88814 GCF_000517525.1 Limulus polyphemus
AACGTTTAGTAGTTAAGTTTATACTATATACATAATACTAGTATTATAGTATATATATATATATATATATATATATATATACACACACACACACATATACTAGAACTCTGAATTTACTCAGTGTGTATTCACAAAATTTGGCAAGCTTTCAGTAAACATTACATTACTATTTTACAGAAAAACCTAGATTTATTAATGAAGTAATTCTACTAACAATTTGCTTATGATTTTACAAAGCCTTTTTTGAGTCAGTCTGAGTGAAAGGTAATTTTCATGTTAAGAACAAGAATTTTTTTTCATATTTCATTTACATGACCTCCAAAATGGATATAAAATGAATTTTGGGGATAAAATTTTATATTTTATATCTTATTTCCTCAACTCTAACATTAACTGTAGTAAAATTATCAATGTACATTGAAATGAAAAGATAAAAAATATGAAGCAAAATTAATATTACTTTTTCATTAAATCTATAATTTTGTCAAGATAATAAAACTAATTATCTCCACAATTTCATCTGTTAACCTTTTCACATTTGTTTTCTTTTAAATTTATGGTTATATTGCCTGAATTTGTACCATGGGACCAGTGTATTTTATCCTTCTATCAAAAACAATGAATCACAGTGAGAGCCCAATAGCTGTTTCTAGAAAACAGTACAACAGCATGTGAATTTTGCACTTGCTAGCAAAAGAGTGCTAGACTTAATGTAGCTTCCGTAAAACACCAAACATATATTACTTACAAGAACAGAATGTACCAAAACTACTATCATTTAACTGATTTTCTAACTAAGCTATAAACTGGTTAAAAAAATTCCATTAGCTGTTCACGGACAAAGAAACTATGCCCCAAAGTATACGCACATGCACCAAAATTTAACAATTGTAACAAGCTTTCTGTAAAGAAGACTACACTCTTCCAACTGGTTAAAAACATATACATCAGCCATGTGAAGTACATTAGCAATGAATCCCAAAAGACAAAGAGAAATGGGAAGTGGTTTCCTGGTTAGTTTGATAAATTTATTGATATCTAAACAAATCAAGAGGGTGGAAGAAGCAAATTTCACATTCTTTCTTGTTGCATATAGTTTATTTTGTGTTTCTCATTGATTGGAAATTGTAGAAGTTTATTATTGAAGTTATGAAAATCTAAAGTGAAGAATTCAAAGAACAGTAGCATCATGTGACACAGAAAAAAAAATTTAGAATTTTTAAAATATTTACTCTTTAAATTGAGAAATTAAAAAAAACTGAAAAATGGAATTATAAACTACATTTTGATGAGATCCAAGTGTACTGATATAAACTTATTTAATTAAGCTTTGAATGTAACACTATAAAGGTTGTGATATGCATGAAAAAACTGCTACTTTACTTAAAGGATTGAAGGTGTACAGGTAAATTATAATAAACAACACTGATCAGCTACATTCATCAGTGTGGGTGGAGTAAGATCCACGGAGAAAGATTTGTCAGAAGGCATAAACAACCTATTTTGAGCTACTTTGAAATATTCTGTTTGAGCAATATGGCAACATATGTGACGCATTTTACTCCCTCTACATTCCCCTATCGAATTATCACCTCAAAGTTAGGTAATTACCTATCGGAAATACATCAGAATATCACATGAGGGAGGAAAAACCAAAATGAGTTGGGAAGATTGTTCATGCAATAAGGAATGACAAGGTGCATAAGAAATAGGGGAAAAGGATAAAACATCACAAGCCTGAGACACAAAATTCATAAAGACTACATTAGGCCTAGTAAACTCATTGGGTTAGGAATGGGAAAGAACGGCAAAATCTGGAGGTGGAAATAGAAGATTGAAGCCTTCATCAGCATGCCAGGATCTGCCTGTTCTGGAGGACAAAGGTTGTTCCATGTAAAGTTTGATCTCCCGGCATATATAAAAGCAGATAAATCCGCCATCGGGTCACTCACACCTGAGGCCTGAGAAAAAAGACTGGGCATTGGTGTAACCCCCGAAGTGGTATCGTTAACTTCAGAATTCATTGTACAGGAAGGTTTACCAAATTCAAGTGCAGAAAATAAAGCGACTAGAATTAACTGATAAATACTAATAGAATAAACAGGCTGAATGAAAGCAAATTAATTTAAAAAACAATCACTTTGTAAGAAAAAGAAATCAAACGTGAAGCGTTAAACAAACAAACGAGCACGTCCAAACACATGCTGCCAAAAGAGAAGTGATAAACTCTCTACTGCATTTAGTTAGTTTCTTCCAAAGAGAGACACTTCAAGAAGTTTCAAAGTGACAAATGTATTTCATTAAAAAAAAACTAGAGAATGATTAGATATACTCAGAGTTTTTCACTTGATGTAATGAAGCACAAGGTATACAGATATGTTTATACTGAACACATTTAGAGTGAAAATTAAGGGTGTTTTAAGTTGTTTTTTAGAACATTTTTAAATCAACAGAACACATGGAAGATATAATTTATATAATTTGCTCTTGCAAATTTATCAAAATCAACAACAACTACACAGAAGCATACAAAACACTAATCGTTGCACATAATATTATATATAATTTCCTCAACCTATTCCCATGGCTTTATTTTCACTACATATTATGTAGAAACAGCCTTTATTTATAAAACTTTGAGTATCATATAAAAATATTGTGTTGTATTTACAGTACCTGTTGATTCTGAGAACCAGGAAGCAAACCCTTATCTATACAACTTAAAGATATGCACTGCATGGATTTTCTGTACATGAGCTCAGAAAAAGTGACACCTAGAAAAAGAGTGAAAATCAGTTTTAAAACATGTCATCTCACACATTCAACTGTAATACAGATGATATGTACTAAGTTGAAACATTTTATTTTACAAAAGCTAATTAATAACTTTAAAATTTAGCTTTAAATATTCCTACTTTATAGGTATATACAGTTATACAACTTGTATTTATTTTACAATGACTAAACATCACCCAAATATTTACAAAATTACTTGTCATTAACCTGTGATGCAAATAGCTTAGTACATCATGTTAAAAACAAACTTTTTCTTTAGTTCGAAAATATTTAATTGAAATGACAACCACAATGTCATTAAAAAATCTGTACAAATCATCATTGTACATGTTTGTTTGAGTTTTGGTAATGGGCCATATAGATTGGCATACATCTTCGAGCATTGAAAATGTGAAATTAGGGGAAAAAAAAGTACTTAAAACTGATGGCTACACTGATAATTCTAGGGTTAATGAAGAAACCAACAAACATGTAGAAGATACTACAGGCACTAAGATAATTGTCATATAAAAGAACATACAGTGTTACTGATGCCTTACAGCTATGGTAAAGACTACACAAATCTAGGCTGCCATCAACCAAAATGATCCTCAGGATGAGATAAAAAATTTAAACAGAAGGTTTCAAAATTAACAGTTATGTAAAAGGCCAGTTACAGAATCAATCAGACATAGCATACTCATTTCAGGACCAACTTCCATGTATGACAATCAGAACACCTATATTTCCTCAGCTTACAAACGAGGTCTAGTCAAGTACTTTTTCAGTAACTGCAGGCACATTTTTCTGGAACTGCAATGATCACTTAATCAATAACATTCTATATGATTGTAATTATCACTTGAAAAAAACCTCAATCTACTCACACCAAATAAAAAACAAATAAAGGCATGACATTAAAATACAGAGCAAAGCATATCAGACTCAGTTTGCTATTATTTCTCATATGCTTTAAAGAAATTAAATAAAAGACACCTGAAAGTACCAGTTCTAAAGCTAATGAAGCAACTTACCATGACAAAATTTCCTATTTTATCCAATTAGTTTTGAGTTATCAGAAAGAGGTATCTTGACCCAACTTAAGGAGTACCATGAACAGAAAAGAAAAACAAAACAGGCTCCACTGAAGATATCAAATGCCTCATTCACTTATACCATCTATAACATGAAACAAAAAAGCATCCACAAATCTTGGATTCAATTCAAAATAATCAATTCACTGATGTCTATGTTGAAGAAAATGCAAATGAACTGACAGTAAAAGTTCAGAATGTGTGCTCAAGATGATGGAGTCATTTGGTCATTGATGAAAGAATAACCAATAAATTAGTTCAATTAGAAATTGATATTAAAGTAATGGGCATTCTAAAGTGCACCAAAGATTCTGTAGTTTTTGCAGAGATTTAGACTACTTAGTGAGCTGGGCTAATATCTGGTAGATGCTTTTTACCTTAATGAAAGTAAGACTATACACAGTGGTTATTATAACATTAACTATTTCTAGTTAGTTCTTTATGTTGTTGGGTGGTTGTAGTGGTAATAGCTACAACACTGAATTTACTGAAAAAATATAAATATTTGACATATTTATGCATATGAAACTGTAACAGACCAAAGTGTCACAAGTAAGATGAGGCAAGAGATCTGTCATACTGATAAATTATATTTACTAGCAATGAGGGGAATAATTATTGAAGTTATATGATTTTACTGACTTTTTAAAATTTAATACAGATTTCCTAATCTGAATTATTTTTTTACCTCTTAGCTTTACATCAAATTTGCTTGTTACCTTACCCCCAACTATGTGAGACTTCTTGCCTTTGATGAGATTCATAAACTGCATGAGATATGGCATATATGCAATTTTTATATAATAATAATAATAGGTGTCACAGCAATGGGCTGTTTGCTTTTTTTACCTATGGTGCTGGACATTTCTTGACAAAACTGAACTAGAGTGTGTGATATAATTGATTACCCGTGAGAAGTGATTACATTGATTAATGTCAGGCAAACTATTCAATTAACTGAGATTACAATTAAATCAATTAACATCACAAAATATCAACAATTCAAAATCAGTGTTTCATTATTACTGTTTTTAATTATTCCAACAAAATTGAAATTACAATTAAACTGTCACATAAATAATTAACTCATCAAAAGTTAACATTTTCCTACACTGAAAATATATTTCCAATAGATACCTACCTCCTCTCACAAATAGCTTTTCTGAACTTGTACTGCCCTCTATAGGTGCAAATTTTCACTCACCATTAGCCTTGATACTCCCACCTACCCTCACAGGTATTCACGTGAGACATTTGGATGCTATCATGCAAATGATCCTGTAACAACCCTCTGCCAATAGGAGTGTGACACAACTTCTATCGTAACTAGCACCCTCTCTTCCTTGCAGCTCGTTATCACTTTGAGATCTGGCAGTACATACAGAACCTGCACCAGAAGTGGGGGAAGTTGGGTGGGAAATGTGAGAAGAGGTAAGTACTTATCAGAAATACATTTTCAGTGTAAGAAAATGTTAACTTCTGATACAATATCTTACCTCCGCTTACAAATAGCTATAATCCCACACAGAGTATGTGGAGGATCTGGTGAGAAGATGATCCCCTGTTGGAAAGTGGCCAAAGAAAGGCTATGGGGTGTGCGAATAAACAGAAGGCAACATACCTGTGGGAGACCGCACCACTTCTGAACCAGGTATACTCTTTGCCTATGTAAAAATGTGTTGCAATAAGGGTGAAATCAAAGGAGGGACCCCAGTAGAAAGAGGGTCCTCTAACTTTCACCTCAGATATAGTAATTGGTAGAGAAGAGGAGCCTTCATAACAAGGACCCACAACATCATGTGTACACATCCAACAACCATCACCACATCTGCCAGGAACTGACATCTGGGTGACAGTATGAAGGGAGCATGCAAATGTGGTGAGTCAACTCTAGTCCAAAACCAGGCAGTTTCAGGAATTTATCATCTGATCTGTGGTAGGAGGAGGGTTACTACCAACCACATGCACTGATCCAGTACCAGACAACCTGGGAACCGACATCCAGGCAGCAGTAGGGTGGGAGAAAGCTAACCAGAGAGGTGAACTGCATGTGTTGGATTTGTCTAGTCCACAGTAGGAGAAGAGTATTCACCATCTACACCAACAGATCACCACTGTCCTACTCTCAAATGAGTGGAATCAGTCACACACAAAAGGAAGCCTCCATGGTCCACCACTCCAGCAGCTAGGAACTGGTAAGTGGGAAGGACACCCATACTCCACTTGGAGAGGAAAGATCAACATGTTGGGAAATTGAAAAGAATGCAACACCATAAGAGAGCACAATGGGTGACCATGAAACCCTATTTTGAAAAGCAAACCAGTCCCAGTTTATTCAACTAAGACTGGAGGGATGGACAGTGATCCCAACATGGCTTTACTCATAATAGTCCATGATTGGTATGGTCTGGTGCAGGTTCAATTCTGAATGAAGGCATCCCCACCAAAGCCAAAGGATATGGAACTAGAGACCAGAAGAGGAGCAGTGTGGTATTGAGACTGGTGGCAAATGCATCCAGAAGAGAAGTTCCAAACAGGGAACATAACCACTGAAACACTTGAGGAGCAAGAGATCACTCCATAGGTAAAATCGTATTAGGATGAGATAACATATCTGCTATAAGATTCAGAGCACTTGAAATGGGACATGACAAGCAAGAAGACAAACTTGCTGAGACTGGACCCAGAAAAAGAGAAAACAGTTGAACTGTCAGAATGAATCATGACCAAAAGGAAGGAAATAATCCAAGGCCCGACGAACTCATAAAAGTTCCAAAAAGTTAATGTGGAGGGAAGATTAACTACCATCCAATGACTGGAGATCTCCTAAGATTCAGATATGCTCCCAACCTTGTAAAAGAAGCATCTGTAAGAAAAGCACAAATCAGAGGGATGGGAAGAGGCAGAGGAACTCCAGCCAAGGTATTGTCTCTGTTGAGTCACCAGGCAAAGTCAACTCCTATGAAATGAGTATGGTAGAGTCCAAAGAATCCCAAATGAGATTCCATTGACTGTGCAACACACACAGAATACAACACGTGCATGACTCCAGGGTATGAGGGTATACATGGAAGCCAATGTCACCAAAAGAGATAGAAACTCACACACAGGTAGAGAAAGAAAGGACTTGGCTTTGTAAACCAAGAGATTCATCGATTTCAGACAAAGAAGAGAAAGATGAGCCCTACTGAAGTATGTGTTGAAAAATACCCCCAAATGGATAAGATATCATGGGGGTAAGAAAGGACTTCTCTAACTTGACAAATCATCCTGTACAAGCTGTCTCCTGTAGGAGGAAATGGGTATGTTAGTGAGAGACTTGTTGGTATGGAGCTAAAAGGAGCCAGTCATTCATATAATGATGAAACCATAAACCCTGAGCATGAAGATGGTGGCCAAAGCTCTGACCACATGACAGAAGACATATGTTGCTGATGCCAGACCGAAAGGAACAAACTGAAGGTATCATCTGGATGCAGGAAAGATAGGGATATGAAGGTGAGTATTCAAGATGTCAACCTTAGTAATCCAAAGACCTGGAGTGAATGACCAATGAAGACTACATGGTGAACCATGGGAAAATGATGAAGCAGTTCAAGTTGGAGAGATCAATGGCACGATGCCAATCCCAAATTTTCTTGGGAACCACAAAGACCTGGGAATAAAAACCCCAAAGAATTGGAAATACTTGTTCAATAGCATCCTTATGCAAAAGACTATGAACTGCTTTCAACAGACACTGACATGAAATGGGATCCTCAGGAGGCAAGAAAGAAATTGATCTTAAAGATGAGGGGGGGAGAAATCAAAGGAATAGTCCATATGTTAGAACCTGAACAACACTGGGGTCAGCAGTGAACAAATCTGGCTAACTGTGCCCTCACATTGCCTGAACCCACAAGATAGTCACTAATGAAACTGCCATTGGAAAACACAGAAATGGACAATTTAGCAACTCACAGCAGAAATCCAGGAAGGAGGAACTGATAGTAGAGAGAATGCAGGGGAAGGAGACATAAGAACAAGGATAGGAGAGATTTTGGAAAGAAAAGAAATAAAGAAGAAATGTTGATGGGCAGCCTCCACCCAAGACTCCAAAAATAGACATTCATAAAAAAAAAAGGGGGTCAGATGGAGGCCTCACAAACAGGAAGCAAGTAGATACATGTAAGACAAGAAGGTGTCCCTGCCAAGGAGATCCCAACAACAAAGGAGCCATTTGAAGTGATTAAGCTGGGAAAGATAAGCATGCCAACAAGGAAAACAGAAGGGTACAAGTACCTGCTGAAAATACCTCAGGGGAATTGTGGATAACCCTGAAAAGGAGATAGATGGATGAGAGATAATAGGTTACATACCTGGGAAATCAAGTCCAAAAAAAGTGAAGGAAGACGAAGGAAATCCAGAGGGGTAGGAAAGAATAGGATGGTGCAGGATAGGCTGGAGGTGGGAAAAGATTTCCCCAGAAATGGAAAATTCAGTTGAGGTTTCTGAGACATAGCAGGACACAAGATAGTTTACAACTCACGATGCACCATGGCCAAAATCTCCTCTTCAAAAAGTCAAATCCAAAGCCACAGAATTAATATGTGGTAGTAGATCAGTAATGGCTGGATCCATAACAGAAAGCATTATAGTAATATTCTGTGGAAATGAAAAAGAAAAATATTCCATAAATATTAAGTCAGCAGCAAATAAATGACAACAAATTAAGAGTTGTCAAAAAACATAAGAATTAACCGAAAGTGCACACGAGAAACATAACTACATAGCAATAACTGATCATGGCTGCACACTGAAATACCAAATCTAGAAGTGATGATAGTGCTCTACAGTACAGAGGGAATCAGCTACACTAGGACAGTGTGTCAAACTCCAATTGGCGGAGAGTTGTTGCATGCTCAATTGCATGCTACAGCACAGGTACACCATGAGAAATTATGTGAGAGTAGGTGGGAGCATCAAGGCTAGTGGTGAGTGAAAATTGCATATATAGAGTGCAGTACAAGTTGAAAGAAGCTATTATGTCAATGAAGGTAAGGTATCGCATCAAAAATATCCTGATGACTCAAATCTTTTTTTATTGAATATTGCTTCTATGTTTATCCTATTCAAACACTGAACATAAATATATTGGCTAACTCACTTAATTTTTCTAAATACAGTTGTGATATGTTTTAAATAAAAACTATTTCCCTTATTAGTAATGGCAAAACATGTTTTCATTGTTTAATTATCAATTTATTTGATTTACAGAACATTAGTGAGGGATTACTGCATATTTTAAAAATAAACAAAATGACAACCACATTGTTGTCTCTAGTTGGCATAATCGACTCGTTAAGTAAGAAATATCCAGATTATCTTTAAAAAAAATTGTGACAAGAGTTTTTATCAAACTATTTTTTTGAAAAATAAAATACATTTTTCACAAATTGTGCAATTGGCAGGCTTCAGAAGATGTCCATAATAGGAAAGGAAGGGTAATTCAAAAATTCATTAAAAAAAACTAGCTTAAAGAGGAAAGTTAATATTATGTTAGAAT
>NW_013667652.1:88925-99739 GCF_000517525.1 Limulus polyphemus
CTGTACTAATTGATTAATGAGCCCTATTGATTAATCAATTAGTAAATACTACTAACTGCACAGCTCTAAGTAAGATCCAAATACAATTACTAAACTTTGGTTTTTCTACATCAATTATGGGGTGGTAAGTATAAAATGTATGAAATTTGGATACAGGCATATTTGGCAAAACAAAATCTATTTTCATTTGGAGTTAAAACTCATACCTATTTTATTTTTATCTTTCTAAAGGGTAGTTGGTCTTTGGAATGGGTTGCCTTCAGAAGTGGTAGGGGCAGTAAATTTAAATGAGTTTGAGGGAAAGCTTGATAAATATATGAATGATAAGGGCTGGCTTTGAGGGATTGTTTTTAATAACTTTAGTTTAATTTAGTGAATGGGACAGCCTAGATTGACCAATAGGTTCCTTCTGTCCCTAAATATTATGTTACATTATTTCTTATATATATATTACTTAAAACAGACATTGAGGTCTATTAAATGCCACTTGGACACCGAGTTCAATAACAGAACTACTTGGGTGAAACCCAAACTGGTAGAAACTCTAAACTTAATATTTTTTTTTGTAAATTACAATATTATTATTATGTTATACTATAACACAAAATACCTGTGAGACAACAAGGGGGATCCATAGCCTATCATGGAACTACTACTGAGTATGATTGTTTCCATTTGCAGTTATAGAGTACTTACAAATGTAAGTGCAATTAATGATTTCCTGAAAAATAAATATTGATTTAAGTTTTTACTTCTTCAAGGACACACTTGAAGGAGAAATGATCCCTTGTTACCCAGCTGTAATGCTAGTAGTGGTGCTGATAGTGGCATAACAGTTAATAAATTATTTATTACACTCAATTTACGGAACATCTGCTGACAAAATTGTAATTTATGAAACATTTAGCTTTATGATAAGTACAACTTATTAACATAATTACATATTGAAATGATACATGTTAGCACATGGACCCATTGATTTACCTAGAAATAGGGGGTTTTGATAATTTCTAAATTAGGAAAATAAAAAAAATTCACAAACCATTGGTTTCCACACTCACAAATTAGTAGACTTACATTGCAAGTTCAATTATGTAGTTAATAATTAATGAAAAACAATTAAAAATCATACGTGTAAATCAACCTTCTGTTCTATGTTACCTTCCCATTTGAACAATATGAACAAAATGTGAGTGATTTATCGCCTTACCTGGTAACCTGATACTGATTGACACCCATGCCAAGGCAAGATAAAATGTAGCCCCAATAAAGTCCATCAATTTCAAACTCATACATATGTATTCATATTATGTGGATAAATGAAATGGAAATTGTCAATAACCAAATGCTAATAATAAAGTATGAGCTTACCTACATACCTCTGAAAGAATAGGAAAGATTTTGTATTCACACTGGTTGTAAATTTTAAATACTGCAGTTGACAGGTACGTAACAGTAGTAGCCTCTATCTGTTCTTCATCATGTTATGATGTAATTGATACAACATTCAAACCACATTTATCATAGAATATTGTAGCACACATTCTTCTGCTGTAGCCACACAACAATATGAGGTATAGTAAATTGTTGTCAGGACAGCACAGTCTGTTTATGCCCAATGATATGACATAAAGCAAGCAGTTGCCAGGACAAAAAATAGGCTGTTTACAATCCTCACTCATCAGTTTTTTTAACATGCCATCGATTTGAACTTAGCAGACATATCTATGTATCAGTTTATGCATTATGTAATCTACACCACAAAGTTATTGTATGGCCGTGTTCTACAAATTCAATGAATAAACATAATTTTAAATGTTTTTAAAGTTTCGTTTATGTGTTTTTAAATAGTAAATGCTTCTGGATCCAATCAAACTGGCCAGACCAAAGTGGAGCATGAAGAAAGCTATCACTTGATGTATCACTGATCCTTATTGGTCCAACCAATTTGAACCAATATGCTGGTTTCAGTTTTAACATCCACTCGTTGATCGCTGACAAATGGCGGATGACAGGTTTAGCAATCATCTTGATGTTTTTAAAGCAGATTTACAACTAGTGAAAGTACAGTTGCTATGAAATAAATCATACAAATTCAGTATGTATTAGTACTGTAGACATTTTTATTTGTTATACAATAATTAGTGTTCTATTTATGTGAAATTCATATAATAACAACTGCAATTTTGCATTCACATGTTTCAGTGGCCAGAAACTATAATTCTCTGGTATCCCTTACTAAAAACATAAGGCAAAAACTTTTCATAAATCTTACAGTTTTGTTCCTTTGTACCACCAAGTTTTTATTGAAAAACAATCCCCAAACCCTTCACACTGCTACACAGCAAAGTTGGAGTAAACAACCACATTGGGAACGTACATAAAAACAGTAGCCAAAGCCACCATTAAAAAGGTAGAAGCTTCTTTGCTTTATACTCTGGCACTGCAGGTTAGACAACAGTAATTCTAAACACACTTCCTAAGTTCCTATGAGAGTAAATTAAATTGATACGGGTAAAATATATTCAGTTTCTTGAAATAAAGTAATAAAAAGTATATCTATTTAAAAAACACTTTCAAATATTTTTTGCTAAAACTTTCAAATATATTTATTTATAAAAAACTTTTTATCTTATATTTTTGGATAAATGATAAATCTATGGACAATAAGCAGACATCTCCTTAATTTTCAATATCACTACTAGTTCTAATACTATTACTAGCAGTAATTCTAACGTTAATGATGAACAATAAAACTACAGAAGTGACCAATAATTTTAATAAATGAATAACATCATATTTAATGGATTTTTCGGAAAACATCCATTCCACCTTCAACAAATTGTTACAGTAAACACTAAATTATAAATACAAATAAAAACCTGAACGTTAAAGCTTGGAGTAGCACTATATTATATACAGTACACAATAACTAAGTAACACTACAGTAACTATCATCACTATTAGTATAACATATAATAATAATAAGTATCAACCGAAAGTAACGCGTGTGCGTATTCAATTTATAAATAATTTTCATATACTTTTTTGTCAAAATAAGTTATTAAAAAACACAAAATAGAGAAAGTTGGGTACTTTTTACACCGTACCATACCTTGACTATGAAAATAACAAGAAAAAGGTAGAATATTCCATTGAGTTGGAACTTGCAATTGCTGGAAAATCCGAGAAATCCTTAACAAGGTAGCCATTTTGCAGTTGATAGCTTCGCACTTAGTAAACACAATATTTATTAAATTACTTTTAAATAAAACATACTGTCCAGCTCTTAAATAGATATAATTATATAGATTAAACTTTTTCCTAATAAAATCGAAATCATCACTTTCACATGTTAATATGTCGTGCAAAAAAAGTTACTTAGAAGTTATTAACCAATAGAGTAAACAACTAATCTCACATTACAAATGACGGGACATACATACAAACCAGTGTTAAGCCTATCAGTTGTAAGTTTTTTCATGTCAGTTTGTGGTTACTTGGTTATTAAGTCCAAAAATTTTTCTGTTTACTTTTTCATTGGCACAAATTGTAAGTTACAGAACAGTGATTCTTTTAAGCCCTCCAGGAACACGAATAAAGTAATATTTAACGTAATAACGCACGTATCTGTCAATGAAGGTATGTATTATTAATGATATAGTATTTCTAATAGTAATACTATTACTAGTATTAGCAATAATAATATTACTTGAGTTTAGCGCTACTCCAGTCCTCCCATAAATTTTAATTTTTTGTACTACATGTACTAGTACACAATACAACTAAAACTTCAAGTTACGAGAGTAGTACTACTACTGCTTACTAGAAGTAGAATATACATCTGTGTACTATATAATGTTACACTTACACTTTACAGTGTTAGTATTACTCATAGTACTAGTAACATTTATTATCGCAGATAATGATATAAATGGTTATAGGCTAGAATGCCAAAAGTCATTAGTGCAATGGTATTACCATTAGAAAGTTGTATTGTAAAACTTCTTTCAAAATCAGTAAGCACAGCATCATTACTAACAATCACATTACTAATGTCAATAGTACAGTAACTTAAGCCTACTTTGATATTACTTATTTACTTAAAATGTTAGGCTTAGAGCTAGACAATCATACAAATTTTCAAATAAATTTCAAGAAATTATTGCATAGGTATTTTTGTTTGGTTTGTAGTTCTGTGAAAGAAGTCATAATATTAAGAACTTAGAAGATTAAAAAAGTCATTCAGTGTTATTTTAATAATTGCCAAATGATGTAATATTATTAGTTCAAATACAGGTTCAACTGCAAAAAAACTACATATCATTGTAAATGATGAGAAATTGTGTGCAAAAAAAAGGAGAATTTAATAATATATCAACCACATTATCTGTGATGTCCAGTGCTGACAACATCTTTTGCCCAATAACAGACCTCATTCAGGCTGGTTGGGATATGACAAATGATATAATAGTGGTGAGAATGCTATTTATATTGTCAACAGCTTGAACAAAAAAAATCACTCCCATCAAACAGCAGGTGTGAAGACTAAAGCCTGAAAATTGTTGGTATGATTTTTTTTGTGTGTGTGTGTACAAAAGACTTGTATATTTTGTGCTCTTTTGTTCATAAAATTTGCCAAACCCACAAGGACATTACAGTAGCAAAAACACTGAGTGAGTCAGTGGTCATTCTAGCATGGTGCATTTTACCTCATTTCTAAAACAGGTGGTTAAGGAAAGCATAAATTAAGCCAGTTTAGATTTCACATTATGTTTGGATTTATAGCAGAAAACATAATGAACTTTACTGGATACAGCAAGATGGTGTACAATGCACATAATCTGTTGAATTCCTGAACATCACAAATGTACAATCTTTTTAGTTTGTGAGTCTTATTCTTAAACTAGTTTCATGTGGCCCTTGGATCAGCATAGCTTATTTCTTGTGTAGTCAATGGCATATCTGTGATTTTGAAGGGGGGAGGGAGTAGCAGCAACCTACAAAGTTAAGGAGACCAACTCTAAAAATGGTATTGTAGTGCATAATAATAAAGTGAACTTACTTTTTAATATATTTTTTTTTTGTTAAGTAGGCATATTCTGGCAAAGATGCAGTCACTTCTTACAAGTCTAACCCTACATACTACAAAGTTTATCAAACATGCTTTCTCTCATGGGACCAATCTGCAGAAGCAGCCAAGTTCTGGTTAAAAACGTTGTTCTCTGAATATTTACAGTTTTGTACTAATGTTAAGTTTACATCATTTATATTTACCTAGACCTTTCAAGCAAATTTTACATATTTGAGCCAAATATTTTATTGAAAATATCTTATTCTTTCAAAACTTTGAAAACAACCTATAATTATACTATGAAACGAAATTAACATGTGGTCCACACATTTGGCAAATAAGATCTGGTCATGCCTTTAAAGTCCCTGTTGCCACTTTATAATAATTATTATTGTTCACAAGGTAAGCATCTGATTAGTTTTGTGCTATGCATTTGCCAAATAATTGATAATTTGTAATATGTATGTTGGAATTATTAGTTAGATAAGGTCCAAATAGGAATAAAACAGTAAAATTAAATAGAAACTTGTGTAGACTGTTACAAGCTTCAAACTATTTAGTTACAATCTGCTGTCCTTCTAGAAAGAATAAATGGTAATTTAGATTTATTTCATATTGAATAAGGATAGAGAAAATAACATAAAAATAAAGTTTCACTGAAAGAAAAAATGTTTGACTTTTATTTAGGAGGTATTAGAAGTCAACAAGTGAAATTTGAAAATTTTCCCAGGAATAAAATTATTTTTAATTTTAATGTGAAAAATCACTTTGCACTCAGAACAGTCAATAATCTGACTCCATTTATTCATAAGCAAATCTTTGTGTACAGAAAGACTTGTATACTGAAAACCTACCAAATTTTTCATTCTGGGCATATGATATTAAAAGTTATAATATGTAAACCCCAATAATGGTAGGTAAAAATAGTTTTACAGAGTTATGTTAAAAATTTAGTTAGACAATCATCAATGTATGTCAACAAACTTGGCATGAAAATACAGTTTATAAAATAATATGTATTAATATTATACAAGTTTTAATTCTTTAATATCTGTCCTTCAGTAGGTTAGCAGTAAGTTTATGGAGTTACAACACTAAAATCTGGAGGTTTGTTTCCTTGTGGTGGAAAAAGTGTTGATAGCCTATTGTGAAACTTTGTGCTAAAAAACAAACAGATCCTTAATTTCAACTGGAAATATTAAAATAAATTTTAAAATTTCACATGTGACTTTTTGCTTGCTATTAATTGCACATTTTCTGCTTTTTTTACTTTCCCTGTGTGATGTCCTGAGTTTTTATCATAAACTTCACATGAAATCTAGGTCTTTTGAACTAACTCAACTTGCTTAACATTAAACAGATTAGCTTATAAACCTGTCATAAGATGGAAAAAACTACTTTATAGTGGAATATACACACACACAAATGCTTGTCAATTCTGAAATATCTCAGTTTACTTTTCTTATATAGATTTTAGAATTATTTAACACTTTTTCCCTTTAATTGATTTTGATTTGTAGTTCATGTTAGAACTACATGATGCTGCCCATGAGCAAAAACAGGCTGTTTAGGTATAATCCCACAAAATCATGTGTTTGTCCTTGAGACTTGTTCACAAATACAGCAAATGTTGGTTTATTGGAAATTGCCTACTTTTTCAAATATATGGCAACTGGGTGTCATTTGGCACCAACTCAATCCTTTGCAGAAACACTCAACTTGAGATACTTTTTTCAATAGATGAGGAAGACATTGGGGGGGGGGGCTGAACCCATTTGCATGTCTTTCAGTATAAATTTGATTTCTTTGCGTTGTTTCTTCAGAAGTTTCATTTGACCATGCATCAGTTATCCTAATTTTTGCTAAGCTTTCTTGATTCAGCTTTGTTTTCTTTCTCTTGCTAAGCAACATTTTCTTTCTTGCATTATTTCTGAACTATTTTTAGTTTTATTCAGAATTTTAGCTTAGAACTCATTTCATAGATTGTGTTAGAAATGTTCAATTGAAATGAAAGGTTGAGGATGTTTGATGCTGTAAATATGTCATCCTTTAATTTGAATGTTAACAAATATTTTGAATTCTTTATTTAATCTATAATGGTATTAAAAAAGCTTGCTATAAATGTGTTCATTTATAAAAAAAAAAAAGTAATTAATATCATAAAATCCTGACTCAACTGGGATTTGAACACAAGACTTCCACATGAGAGTCAAGCACTGAGTAACTTCAACACCCAGTGTTAACAAATATTAACCTCAAATATCGTGGTATCCATGTTTTTCTGGATGTTGAAAGAGCTTGCTCTAAACATGATCACTTTAAAAAAATTAATATATATATATATATATATACGTATAATAAATCCTGGCTGTACTGGTATTTTAATGCGAGACTTCTGCTTGAAGTTTGGGCACTTTTACCACTGAGGCAATTTGAGTGTTCCCAACAGATAGTGGATTTTATACATATAGATTGTCATTTATCTAAGCAAGTTTAATCTTTTTCAATCTGGCCAAATACTCACCATTCACTTCATTAATTAATTACAGCTTGACCAATGTGCATGGTTTGAGTCACTTAGCTTAGACACTTATTGGAATTCATAATTTTTCTGAATCATGATACAAAAAAGAAGAACGGAATAATCAAAAGATCAGGTGCATATAGATGATAAAGTCATATTGTATAGGATTTAGTTAAGTAGTAAGTTATGAATACTAATTATGTGAAAAGATACATATGTCCCAAAATTTAAGGTTGCAAAAAATGTGCCAAACTGATATTTTGCATATTTTTTCTTGTCTTTGTGAAATTTCAGACATAGAATAATTCTTAAAAATAAAATCAATGTGATTTCCAGTATCAATGGTAAGGGCGATAAGCAGACCAGTTTTGTACTTGTATTGCAAAATTGTTTGGAATAGACTAGGGGTCAGCAACACTTTAAAGAAAACCAAAACATTTCTAGAGCTGCAATATGCCCTAATGGTCTGATGTAAAAAAAAAGATCCCATGGTGGGACAGTGGTAAGGCTTCAGATTTACAATGCTAAAATCAGGGGTTCAATTCCCCTCGGCAAATGTTGAGATTAAAATTTTAACATCCATTGTGCCTGAAAGACTCCATTTTTCTTCACAGAGTAAAGCCCAAAAGCTACACAAATCTTCTTAAAGAGCTGCAGGTTGCTGACCCCTGCAACAGACCTACCCCATTTTTAATATGATCCTGAGTTCATTGATTAAACCAAAGAAACTATTTTTTGCATATTTGTTACAAAGCTTTTGGTAACGAAGTACAATACTTTGCTAACTGAAGCATTGTCTTTCTTTAGAGAATACATGAACATTGTGATACCAATACTGTGCCATTAGTGAAAATAACACTTATGTACTCTTCTTCTTTTTTTTTATCAAGATATTATGATCAGAGTTAATCACATTTGTAGTTAATTTTTTCTCATACACTGTTCAACTGTACAATGTGCAGTCCTTTAAAAATGAACCTTTATGCATTTTTTATTAAATTTCTGTTTTATGTAGAGGTAAATTGCATTTCAGTGTTTGTGTTTATAAAAAAAGTTAATTTTCTAAGGATTACACATGTGTAAATTCCATTTTTCAGCGTGATGTTTTTTTATTTTGATACCTATATAAACTGAACTTTTTTTTTGCTTGTTGCTCATACTGTCTGTACCCTTTAACTAAATTAATTATTGAGTTCCTCAATATCTGAAATATCTATAATATGTTGTAAGATAACATTGAATAATAGAATGTTTCTTATTATTATTTTGGAAATTGTAGAAATAGCATTTTGGCTTAGATAAAAAAACAACAAGTAACATAACAATAGATAGTACTTTATTAGAAGGTTCATACTAGTCCAGTAATATTTATAAGTTATGAAGGAATGTGTGTTATTGTTGTTGTTTTAAATTTCATGTAACTGATGTTAGTGTTTGACTTTCTGATCAAGTGCTCTCCAATAGCGTACTCGAGAGAAATAATATATGTTAACAGTCTAACAAACTACCACTATATTTATTTTTTGTAGGAGTAGGTGTTTTTTCACCCATACTCTAAGATGTGATATTTTTTTCTAACAGCATTCCCCATGTCTAGATCATTACATAAGGATAAGGACAAAGATGATTATGAATCTCCAAATCCACGTAGAACCCACACCATCATGTCACCTGAGGAAGTGGCTGCAGGAAAAAGATCCTTTTGGCCAGAACTGGAGATAACAGGTTCAAATATTGCAACAATTTTAATAACCATAAGTGTATATTTCATAATTCAGGGTAATTAACTTACACGTACCATATATTACTGAGAATAATTTCCCTGCAAGGGGGCTGATGGCTGCCTGAAAGGTCACCTGTTTAACCATTCACACCACTATACAGTATGTGTTGTCCGTCAGTCAGTCAGTCGACATTAAAATGACATCATATAAATGTGTTTATTTCATAATTCAGGCATGTAAACTTACAGGTACTATATATTACGGAGAATAATTTTCCCGCAAGGGGGCTGAAGGCTGCTTGATGGGTCATCTATTTTAACCATTACACCACTACACAGTATGTGTTATCTGTCAGTCAGTCAGTAGATACTAAAATGACATATAAGGTGTGCTTAACATTGCAATTTGTACTGTTGTGATGTCAGTAAAACTTGTGCATGCCATGAATCATGAAAAGAATTATGCATTCTGTAGGTTACAATGCATCATGGTATATGAACTTCTAAAGCAAGAAATAAAAATATTTGTTACTCTTAATTTTGGTTTTCTTTGCTCTTGAAACAGAACACTTTCTGGGACCTTGCAAAAGTACATCTAGTCTATGTATATATATAAATATATATATACATACACACACACACAATCTATTGGCTTATTGCTTTTAGTACCTTAAGTCATAATTTTGAATTCTGATACAGTACATTACCTCCACTTGCATAAATAGCCATTTTTGTTCAGTGCTGCCTTCTATATGCAAAAAAACTTCACACATGCCACAAGTCTTCTGCTTCCCCTAATTGCAAATGATTTATTCCAATGTGTCTCTCATGCAAATTATCATGTGATAAACCTCCACCATTGAGAGTGCCAAACATACTTATTACACATGTGACTCTCTCTAGTCAATTCTACCAGACTATCACTTCTCATTTGGCAGTGCTCATGTTTAGATATTTAACATTTTGCTTTTGTGTGCTTTGTCTTTATGACTTAAATAGTTATACATTCCCTAAGTGGTCTTCTTTAGTAATGGTTTTTGATTATACAGCTCATGCCTTTATTTTCAACTCACTTTCCAGTCTATATTTTATTTTTCTCTCTTGCATGTTTGTATTCATCTATCAACCAATTTGATTAGTATTTTTGAAACCTCCTATAAGCACTCTTTAACAAGCTGCAGGTGGGGGCGACCCATCATTGGATTTAACAGTAATTATCTGCCAAGAGATTGATTTTTATATGGGTCAACCACCTTCTCCTTAACTTGCCCCACTTCCTCAAAAAAAGCCAAACCTGTTTGATGTGATGAAGATTTTGATAGCCTTTTTCCACCACCATATTTTGCTGTGTCTTCCTATGCCCCACCTGTGGAATCAGCTAGGCCTAATATGGCATTTTTAGATTTCTCAGGTATGTGATGTTTTTCTATTTTCCCAATTTCCTATGATCTCCTGTCCTACTTTGTTGAATGATGGTTCTTTTTCTTCCCACC
>NW_013667652.1:100691-158873 GCF_000517525.1 Limulus polyphemus
GTGAGGCACCCAAACACCTTCTTTAAGGAGTTTTCCCATGTTCCTTAGATGTTTACGTATTGTTTCATAAAATACATTCAATTTCATGGCCATTTCACGAGTGTGTGTTGCCTTGGTTTAGACTCAACAACCGTCTTCAGAGCATCAATATCAATTCCAAGATGTCGGCCCCTGCCATCACAGTTTTTATGGCTAAAGTCACCTGAACGTAATTTTCTGAACCATCGTTGACACTTACAAACGTTCAGAACATTTCCATAAACTTCTTTGATATTCTTTGTGGCTACAGGGGCATTGTTTCCCTTGTATTCAAACAGCATTAGATACCGAATGTGCGTCTCGTCGTGTGCCATCACGATAAGGGATTAGAGTATACTAAACTTTACACATTATGTAGGCTACACTAACGTGACGTTTAGGCGTTTAATAGTTAACTATTATACGTGATGTACGTTTTTTGTGGTGTGATTAATGAAAGTTTTCCAAAACGCGACATTGATTTCTTGACGACCTAATACCAATCTAATAATACAAAAGAATCTTTATAATAAAATATGATATCAAAAAATTAAAAAATATATATAGCTATATAAATAATACACTTGCATTTGTCTGTCTGGAACTTTTCTCACAAATTTCTCGATCAAACGCTACAAATTTCATATCGTTAGAAAGGACTTTGTCCGAGAAGTCTGACTTACAAATTGGCTTTTCAATTCCAAATCATCTTACCTGGTTTTTACTTAGTCAAACTTTACGATGCAACGAGTATCGTACACGATGGCACAATGTCGTTGTCATTACCTGATGACTGGCTTCGATTTCAACTTTAATTTTTTATTTTCAAAACATTTTACACAAACAACATTTAACATGGTGTAATTGCCGAAAAAGTGAACATTATATTAAATACAATTTCTATAGGTTTTCTCGACATATTTTGGTCTAAAATACGAATGCGCAGTTTGTTCAAAACTATATGCTTTTCGCTTTATGAACACACGTTCAGACGTTTCTGCATCTTCAGCTAAGTTTGCCTTCAATACAACTTGACCCTTGCTTTACTTAGCAATAATTTTGCTTCAGTTTGTTTCATAGGCTGCCATAAACACCTTTTAGCAGCTTTTTCTTTACTATGAGTTTTATTCTTCGTTTTTGAGAGTTTCTTCAACTTGTAAAACTGTGTCATACAATGGACACTAACTGTTTCATACTCTGTAAACTTTACTTTATTTTTTATAAGGTGTTTACTTTACGTCTACGTGAGTCTGTTTGTCTGACAGCGTAACATTTTTTCAAATAGACCAGGATTTATCGACATGACATATAATGCCTACAAAAAAGTGTAGCTTAAATGGCGTGCGTGAAAACGATAGAATAAGGAATATTCAAGGGAAGAACATGAAAAATACCGTAAACGTTTTGCGGGTCGCGGTTAGTGTATATATATATATATATATATAACAAACATTACTGTTCTCGAACTCTTCTGTTTTCTCTTTTTTATTATTTTTTATCGGTTGAATTACTTCAAAGTGGCGCCACCTTTAAATAGATATAGGTTAGAGGGCAGGAGTAACAGCAGTGGAGTAAGGCTAGTTGGAATTGTGAAGCGGTAAAATCTAGTACTAAGAATCCCCAAAAGGACATTAAAGTAGATATATTTACTATTAAATTATTAAAGAAGCAGGCTGCTTTTCTGTAATAACAGGAGAACGTATAATTAAAGTTTTAATCAAATAAAAATGATATAGTGAAAGTATATTTGACAAACTTAAGTTAATTTATATTTAGTATATTTTAAATTATTTGAATTAAGTAATCATGGTAATTTACGTTTGGACATTTGGAAAAAATATCTATTTAATTCAGATTACTTATGTTTCGTTGAAAAGTGATATTTGAACGTTTTTGTTTCAGATTGTCTGTCACATTAAATGCTGAAATCACGAAACCGGTAGAAAATAATAAAGAAGAGAAACAACAGAAGAGTTCGTGGATTGTAATATTTTATTATTTGTATCCACAGTAGAAACTTGTATTTGTTTTGGTTTTATATTAAATATACAATATTAAAATACCTGTATGTTGATATAGTTATATCTAAATCGTTTAATCATACGAGCTAATTTTTTCTTTCTGTCTTCCTAGCTTTGTTCTTACTTACACCCATTAATAATTTAGTACAACAGAGAGTTTGTTTTGAATTTATGCACAAAGCTACACAAAGGGCTATCTGTGCTCTGCCCACCACGGGTATCGAAACCCGGTTTCTAGCGTTGTAAGTCCGTAGACATACTGCTGTGCCAATGGGGGGCACAACAGAGAGAGGGAGGTTCTATATTTCCGGAATAGCTGAGGAGGATAAAAGTGACCCCTAGGTGTTTCTTTGAGATGGGTAAAAAAGCATCTGAAGAAAGCATAGTTCGTGCTAGCAAAGTAAACCATTAGTAGCTCTTCTCTTTGTTTAACGTTCTCTTTCCTAATCTTTTGGATATTCAAAACAACGTTTTATTGAAACCTTTAAGCGATATTGTTTACGAAAACAAAATCTTAAGAGAATTATCAATATCCTTCCCTGTTGTTTGCTGTGTCTTCCTATGCCCCACCTGTGGAATCAGCTAGGCCTAATATGGCATTTTTAGATTTCTCAGGTATGTGATGTTTTTCTATTTTCCCAATTTCCTATGATCTCCTGTCCTACTTTGTTGAATGATGGTTCTTTTTCTTCCCACCTTCCCCAGGTATTACAGTTCATTCTGAGCATTTTTTCTTCTGAATTGGTTGAGGGTGCCAGCATGCCTCACCCCCCACTAGCTACGGATCAGTTTGCTTTGGCATACCATCAAGCTGACTGTCCATTTCTAGACTCTCAGCAGTTGGGGTCTGTTTTGCCATTTTGGAGGTTACACCCTTATTTTCTGGCACATTTAATCCATGCCCAGTTTTGACACCTTCATCTTACCCTTACTTCACTCCTATGGTATATAGCTACCATACATCTCCTTTCCAAGGCTATGCACTGAAATCCTGAGGGCTTTTCGAGGAACAACCTTCGTTATTACCTCCACATTGGCTCATTGTCGTCCTCAGCTCTCACCTTACACCTGTAGTTTCTCTGTTGTTGGGATCTTCCGAGTCATGGTGCAGCCCCATCCCAGGTTTGCTTACCACCCACTTACCTCAGGGAATTATGTATAGCCTTTTTTCTGTGTGTATTTGATTCATGTTCCTGACACTTTGGAATCACGTAGAATCCCTGCATCAACACTCTAAACTTACTTCTTTGTTAACTCATTTATTACAGTCAGAAGCACCACAATACCATATTCCTATTTTCCATCCTAGTCCTTCTCAGACCTTACCTGTTCCTTCTTCCAGGGGTTCCTTATCTCCTCGTTTTCTTCAACATTGATTGACACTACACCAACAGTACTGGTGACTACCTGGTGGGAGCTTGATAGTGTGAATTTGTTCCCCTTTGGCAGTCTTTCATCACAGATTAGTGGGTTTTTCAGGTTCTATCAAATGGACTTGTTCTACAATTCCTCAGGATCCAATTATCAGCCAGCATCTCTGTCAGAGACGGTTCAAGACCTTCTGCCTCAACAGGCCATCGAACCTGTGAATCATCTTTCTCCCGGTTTTCATTCTAGGCTGTTTGTTGTCACCAAGAAAACTGAAGACTGGCGGTCTGTCATAGATTTGTCCTGCCTGAATCAATTTCTCAATCTCCTCCATTTTACCATGGAATTGTTTCTCACCCTTAGGTGTGCTTTTTCTCCAGGTTTATGGATGAACAAGGTGAACATCACAAATGCTTGCTTACATATCCCGATAGCTCAGCAGTCACGACCATATCTTGGGTTTATCCAGTTAGAAATGAATTACCAGTTTTGCACACTAAACCCAAGGCTTGTTTCAGCCTCATATGTTTTTTATCGTTTGGGTCAAGCTTTTACTCGTTATCTCTGTGCTCTCAAGATGCATTTTTATTATTATGTGGATGACTGGCTGCTTTTAGCTCATTTCGAACAAGAGTCTGCCCATCATGCTCTTCAGCTGCACCGGGAGGTGGCTCGAGTGGGCTGGTTCATCAAACTGAAGAAGTATTTCCTTTAACCTGCCCAATATCTGATCTATTTGGGTGTTTTTTTTTTCAACACCCAACTCAGTTGGGCTCAACCTTTTCATCTTTGATTTTATTTGATGTAGCTTTCAGTTCACCATGTTCTTACTGCTCCCTCTATTACAGCGCATAAGGTTCTGTCGCTTATGGGGATGTGATCTTCCATGGTTGCACTTATCCCCTTAGTTTGTGCTCATATGTGAGCTTCTTACTGGGCTCTTCAAGACCAGTGGAATCTTGCATGGGTTCCTTTGCAGGCTCTTATTACCCATTCTCCAACCATAGTCAACGATCTGCAATGTTGGTTGAACAGGACTCACACATTGGCAGGTATCCCACTTCCTCCTACTCATCCGGATTTACATATTTTCATAGATGTTTCTCTCTAGGGATATGAGGCATGGGTCGATCAACAGGAGGCTTCAGGTTTGTGGCCGAGAAGTTGTATCATATCAACACTCTGGAGCTTCTAGCTGTACATTAGGCCTTTGGTCATTTCCTCCATCTGGCCAGACATCGTGTGGTAATGATTCATTCCGACAATTCCACAGTGGTTGCTTATCTCAATCACCTAAATGGCTCCCGTTCTCAATCCCTATGTTTTCATATTTTGGATCATCTTTTCTGGGTCATGTTCCGGGTGCTTTCAATCTTGTTGCTTATCATCTTTCCTGTCCAGACAGAATCTATCCGATGGAGTGGTTTCTCGATCCTCTTGTTTTCCAGTGGGGAACTCATCACATCCATGCCTTTGCCACACCCCTTAACCACAAACTACCTCTGTTTTGTATTCCAGTCCCTCATCCTCTTGCTCTGGCTATTGATGCTTTCAGTCAGGATTGGACCAACAAATATGTATATGTTTATCCTCCCATTCAACTTCTTCACCAGGTTATTTCGATCATCCATACCACTGTGTGTCAAGTTCTTCTGATTGTTTCTTACTGGCTGGCTCAGCAATGGTTTCCTCTACTTATCCAGCTACAACTTACCTCTCTGCTACTTCTTCCTCTATCTCCTTTCCTTATTCGGCAACCATGGTCATTGGTGTTTCATCCCACTCTTCCTGTCCTCTGTCTTCATGCTTGGTTTTATCCAGTCCTTGGTGAGGAAATCAGGCTTTTCCCGATGTGTAGCTTTGTTTTTGGCCTATTCCATTTGCCCTTCCTCTATGAATTTTATCAACATAAATTTAACGTTTTCTGCTGCTGGACTATGGGCCAGGGGTTTTCAGCTGATCAGCCCACTGTTCCTTGTATTGCTGAGTTTCTTTCTGTCTCCTCGATTTCCGATTTTCAGTAAGCTTTGTCCCACACCTTTCGTTTTTCCGGATATCATGGGGTATTTACTTCTCCTACATTCTTCCTGTTGATATGTTCCTTCGGGATTTATTTTCATCTGCAATGAGCTGACTTTTGGACTGAGACGTTAATGTGGTCCTACATTTTCTTACTTTATCACCATTTGAACCACTTTCCCGGTGTTCCTTGTTTCACCTTTCTCTTGTTACTTATTTCCTTCTCTTCTTAGCCTGTGGACATCAGCTGTCTGATTTATTTGCCATCAATGTTGTACATACTCTTTATCCTCCTACATATCTTCTCATTTATCCAGATCATTCTTTCCTGCCCCAAACTTCAGCAGCTAGGGAGGGTAACGTCTCCTTTTTGACAATTTCCCTTTCTTCCATTTCCCACCTTTATGCTCTTTGAAGTTATATAGCCTGCACAGCTTCCATCCGTGGTGCTCATTCCTACCTCTTTATTCTTTGGCAACCATCCTCTGTTTGTGATTTTCTCTTTCCACCATCACCAATTGGGTTCAGCTTATTCCTCTCTTTCATTGTCCTTTCCTCCCTTACTTTGTTCCTGGTGTCTTCTCATCAAATTTGATACCTTACCTTTTCTCTGGCACCTCATCTTCGTCGTCCACTGGAGTAACTTCATCAATTGGGCACATGGACTAATCCTAATACATTCGACTCTCACTATTTGCATAGGATCCCAGTTTCTTCCTCTTCAGGCTTGTGTCTTCCGCCTGGGACTTTGACTGGGTAAGTTATTATTTATTCTTCCTTAATTTTGTTTTCAGAGGACTTATTTTCCTTCTCATGGTAATTACTCATTGTTTGGATCCAGATCTGTGGCAAGTAATGCCTGACCAGGAATTCTTTAACCTTTAAAATCTGCACTGTTCAGCCATGTCAACTTGCTTATTATGTTCCATGGCCACACAATGCACACTGTTGAGATGGAATATTTCACAAGATCATTTGAAAGTTATCCTCACTATGGAATTGCTTCATACATATGCCCGTCCTGGACCATACCACCCATGGACTATATGGGTAAAGTTGCCCATCCCTGCCATACCTTGTATTGAATAAATCGGTATAGTCTGCTTTTAAAAACAGTATTTAGTTGTCACCCATTGCACTGTCTCAGGTGTTAACAATCTTTCAGACTATCCACTATGTTTCATCCCCTTTTCTTTTAGTGGAGTTTAGGAGTCCTTACCCCTTTCCAGTTCCAAACCTCTTGGGTGGTGAACCATGGTGGCATCCTCCTGTATGGATCAATGAAATAAAAAGTCAATACAGAAATACCATTTAGTACAGAGTAGGGAGGTGGTGTTCTACTGGTGTAGATGATCTGATATCCTCCAGTATAAAGCATACAAAAACCAAAGGAGTGAGACGTCAAATTGCAGTTCACCCTTTATTTTGGGATCCTTCATCCTACCCCCATGTGGATGTTGGTTCCCAGTGGCTGGGTTTTGGATTTAGAGTAGAACCAATCAACATAAGTCCTCACGCGTGTATTACAGATGTCTGTCTTCCTTTCTCAGTTATACTCCATCTGTGTTGTGGGTCACAGTGGAGGCACTTGGGATTGTTTCAGTTTTGCTCTTTCTCAGTGTATCTTATTCCGAAGATGCTATTGCACATGGGTTGGTTCCGGTCAATTTCACTGTTGAGGGAGGTGATTTCTCTGTAGTAGACATCTTTTTGATACTGGATGTCAGGTTCCTGGATTGATAATTATTTTCTATTCTTAACATGTGCCCTGTTCAGGAGTCAGGAGGTTTGCGATCCCCTCTGGTCTCTTAAACTTGACGTGAAGATGGCATGATCCTCCTACTACCCCACGTGGATGTCAGTTCCCAGCATCATTGGTTTGGTGCAGTCTGTCATGCCCTAGCCATTCTACACCTGGGGGCACTTCCATTACTTTTACCCACAACATTTGGATGTGCCCCTCTGTTTTTCCACCCATATGTACCACATCTTTCTCCGAAGAGTCTACCTGGTTGAAACGTGATGCCGTCTCCCACATCAGATGCTTTTCGAAAGATTATTCTTTTCTTCCCTACACCTATTCAGTGTGGGATTCTAGCTATTTATGTGAGAGTAGGTAAGGTAAAGTATTGGAATTTATAATTTTCCTATACTGAAAATGTATTTCTGATAGGTACTTACCTCTACTCACACTTCCCACCATTCCTCCTCACTGGTCATAGGTACACTGTGATTTATGAGTTACAGAAAGAAAGAAAAACGAGAATCGGAATCATCCGTACATAGGCATCACTGCCTGACTGCCTGATAATATAGTAAATCTGTCTTTCTGGTGTGTGCTATTCCAATTGAAATGTGTTTTTAACATTAAATAAATAAATAATAATAACATTGATACAATAGAAATGTGTTACAAAACTAATATTTCAATAAAAAATAATGTGTGATCACTGAACGTTTGAAACAGGAAAGGTAATTATATTAAAATACCTTGTAAATAGTTTGAAACATCCTTTTTTGCTATGTCATTTAAATTAATGAATTATTTTATTTGTGACATATTTCATTCTTTTATTTCACTTATCTTTATTCTTACAAGAAATCAAGTTTAAAAAGAAATATTGAACAATATAATTCTTATTTGGTTTATTCCATCATATTGTTAGTAGCATAAACATGGACTTTGGTTAATATTACAAGCTCATACATAGATTTTAGTGCACAAGCTGCCATCCTGAACAAACTGTATTATATTTTGTTTATAAGTGTAATCAGGTGTAATTATATCAATTTATATTACTTAGATATAATGGAAATATTAAGCATTTTTAAATGTTTACCATAGTAATTATTTTTTACATGTTACATGTTTACTATTGTGGTATATTCAGATGAACTAAATTAACTTTAATAAGAGCTTCACCAGATGAGTCCACTAAACAGGAAATTCATTCAAAATAAGGAATTATGGAGTGATACTAAAAATGCTTACTTACTGAGACTATACTAAATCAAATAGAGACTGGGAAAAAAGTGATAAACAAAATAAGCAATCATTAGCAAAACACTCAGTATAAAGACAGTGTATATACCTGTTCACTGGACTAAGGACTCAGTCAGGCTGTAAGATATGATGCTTTATACTTTTACCTTACATAGGCTAAACTTTGTTTGTAATCCTCACTTCACCCTGCTCTCTTGATTTAGGTTCGACTGTTTCAAAAATAATTTTTTTGTATGTATTCTGTAGGGTTTAAAGAGTCTCCATGTAAATTTTCAAGCCATTTTGTAAAAAGTTGTTGAAGTTAAACAAGAGGGAATACTCAATAGCCATGGCACTTGAAATTCTTCTAGGCAGGATTAGAGTAAATTAATACATGAGACCTTTTTATTAGCTATATTTTTGTGCACCAGCAAGACCAAGCATGGAGCGCATGTATACCCAATTCAGTTTTATTATTCATCAGGATCTATACCAGCCTACCCTTAAATTGAAATTCTTTTAAGCAGTATTAGAGTAAATTAATCTATGAGATCTTGGACAAATACATCACTCGAAAGGGTTTGACCTCCTGAGCTCAAAACTATAATTACTTCTGAAATTGGTCAACAGATGACGGAGCTGTGAGCTAAAAGCTTGTGCATGAAAAGAAAACTCAGAGGCGTTCTTTGAGTCGCCATGCTGTGACTAAAAATCAAGTATATATATATATATATATATATATATATATATTTGTATACATATAAACATTTCATAATTATTGTATAGGTGTTTTAGACAATGTTTTTGCATACCCAAGATATTTTTTTGTCTATTTGTAATTTGATATTTGACTATAGAAAGCTTTTCAATCCATTTGAATTATCTTGCTAAAACAAGCTGTTTTGCTAACTTTATTGAATAGTTACTTAACATTCCTGTATTTTTTGGCATTACTGAGGTAGAGAAAACTTCATTGTTTATCATAATATTTTGAACAAAAAAGAACACTATTTTCTTGGAAGAAAGGCTTTCACATTAAAAGAAGCACATCATCTAAATTAATTGGTATAATCAGTTACCTATTTGCACAAATTACTTTGATTAGTGTCATGTAAAATAACAGATTAATTGAAATTACAATTAAATTGATTAATGGCATGAAAAATAACAAATAGGTGTTAGAATTGCCAATTACTACTGTTTTTAATTATTCCAGCTGTCCATTGTCATTATGATTTTTCAGTGTTATTTTAAATTAGTTCAAAATTTGTCAACTTAATAAATTAGTATAATGACTCAAAAATAACCAACCACTTGTAATTAATGTTTCTGATTATTACTGTTTCCAGTTCTTTCATCAGTCGGTTAATCAAAATTATTATTGAATCAGTTGCCATGAAAACAATCAACTAAAAATTAGGGTTTCTGATTATTACAATTTTTTATTATTTCAACTATCTACACAATCAGAATATTGCTATTATATTTATTTGTTGTCAAGCACAAAGCTAGATAATTAGGGCCTTCATGATTAAAGGATTAACTGTTAGCGGTTAGATTTTTTTGTTACAAAATTGCTAACCAATTAATCGTTAATTACTTAGATCTGTAGAGTAATGACATATTAGAAACATAGTTTAAATTTCATAATTTTTGACAATATTTTCTCATAAATTATATCCTTTTCTGCCAATATATCTGTTTGTAGCCACTTTCATTTCCGGAGCTACCGTACTTTACACAGTATGATTTCATTACTTGATTTTTGGTGCAATGCTGGGTTGCAAGGTATGCATGTGCACAAGATTGTAACCTGGTGAGGAATTTAAAGAAACATTGCAGAGCTTTGCCTATTGTTTGGGTTGTAGTCTAGACATTACAGTGAATACATGCAATGAGTTAATGATGCGTACTTTAGTCTACAGAGTAACTAGAAGGCAGTAAACATAAGTATGGAGAAAAAATACATGTCAAACATTTGGAAATTCTTCCAAATAAGTGAAGATAAGAAAAGGGCTAAATCTAGTTCATGTGGAACCTCTAATATGCAAAACTACATGCATATATGTCTGAAAAGTGTAAGTGTTACCTCTAAAGAACTGGCAAGCCTAACCATGCTGAAAAGGCAAACTTCCTTGATAGAATACTACAAGCATCAAGATTTTTATCTACTATACACTATATGTTCAGCACTAATAAATGTTTTATACTATTCACAGCATGAATGAGTATAGTTTTAGATAAATTATCTGAATCAACATTTTATTTGTAACCATAATAATGATTTCAGAATACAAAAGTGCTGGCATTTGATCTCTCAAAATTGTCATTTGATGTAGTCAATTACATATTCATTTGAACATGAACACGACACAAAAAATAGAAAAAAGATAGTTGTATTATTATTCTTATGTTTATTTTATAGTCTTTCACTCTCTTTATTGTACACACATAAACAAACATTCAATCAAACAAACAAACACACATAAACATGATGTTTAGGTAGATGGCATAACTTCATGTCTTCCATATGCATGTTAATGTGACAAATTGAAATTATTTCCTCACTTTATGATAACACCATAACAAAATACAAAGACTATTAAAAAACTAACTGATATGTTGTGAGCAATAAGTAAAACAGATATTACCATATAGAGGTCAGTTTCATTTGATAAGATTTGGTTCAAAATGATGGTTCAAAAATTGAAACTGGTTTTAATATGCTCCCTACAAATTAGTGCACCACTGTGCAAATTATATTTGTGGTATATTGTGGTAATCAATCAAACTGGAAGTTATGTTGAAAGAAAAACTGGAGAATTTTGAAAGTAAGCTAGATATAAGATATATTGTGTAAATTATGAAAGTAAAAACTAGTTACGGTTTGGTTAATGAGCCATGGTTAACCAGTTATACATTTTACTGATTGTGCAGTCCCTATACATAATGGGCTATCTGTGCTGTATCTAATTGTAGCCTTATGAGTTATTTTTTTATAAGTTTGTTCAGCTCTTGTGATTCATGGGTTGAGAATTGATTAACCAATTATCAAATACCACTTATATCGCAACTCTATTAGTGTTTCCAATTATTACTATTTTCAAATATTCCAACTACCTAAGTCTCACTTGGGAATAATCAATCAGTTAAATGTAATCAATGAATGAGTATGAAGATTATTCAGTGAGCAAATTCTACTAAACGATCAGTTCTGTTGTTAATATATGAGTAATGTGTGTGAGAATTGTCCAGAAAATAAAATTTTAGTATTTAATCCAGTGTTTTTTACAATGAATTTTTCTCAAAAGGTTTGCCGGACTACGCTATATGTACTTCAGAATTTAATATACCCTTGTATTGTACTTGTGATTCGAGCTGGGTGATTTGTTGTGTTTGTTAATTGAAGGGCTTATTGATCAATTAGTACATCACACCTCCTACAACCCATACAAGCTGAAGAAAAAAAACAAATATATGCTTCAGTCTTACCTTTTTAAACCACTGCTTTATTCTCACATGGTTTAAATTTTTCTATTATCTTTTCACGTTGTTTTATGTAATTTTCAAACCACCCTTGATTTCAGATGATATACATCATTTGAACATTGTTATTTGAGAACTTGCAAAAAGAAAAAAAAAATTTTTTTTAATGTATTTCTAAAACATACTTCCTCTCACACTACAGCTATTACTCAACTACTAGTTTCTTTTTCTTTGCCCATCTGAGCATTGGTCTGATTTTTTTGTGCTTGCTCCAGTCTTTTATTCCCAACTTAATTGCTCTTGCCAGTATCTATCTTCTGACACTCTCCACCTATATTGGTACTGTATATAAATACCTCCTTCAAATAATATTGTCACTTTCTCTAAACAAAGCACTCGCTAATGGGTTTCTTTGTAGTACGATCATTGGAGATACTTTGAGCATTCTTTGTGTTACTTAATTGATTTTTACATAAAAAAAAAACCTTTTTACTTGGCAAACCGAGTTATGGCATGAATTCCCAGATTAAGGTACCTGGCATTGTTTATGAATTGGCTGGGGGGTCACTCATGGTTGAGGCTGTCTGTGACCTTATCCACACTGATATGGAGCCATACATTTTGTCTTGTGGTGTTTTTTTTTGGGGGGGGGGCTCTGAGGCAGCACTTGTGGGTGATCCTGGACATTCTGGAAAGATTCTCAATTTGCCTTTTCCAGCTCCTTTTATTCAGTTGGTACATCAAGTGTGTGATGTTTTGGGTTTTTTTCCACAGTTGCTTTTGAATCTGTACCTTTCTTGAGCACATAAAGTTCCGATGACAAGTTTTGTGCACAAGGGTCTGGTGCTGCAGTTCAGGCCTCTGCCCTATGGACTAGCATTGGCTCCATATGTGTACTGACAATTTGTACAAACCATTTCTCATCATCTCCATTCACTGGGCCTGTACATTACATGAACGTATGGCTGCTGTTGGCTTTTTATTGTCAGTTGGCAGAATGTCCCACCCAGATACTGCTTTCTGAAGCAACCAAAGCAAGATTTATTATCAGAGTCGAGATATTTCTTCTCACTCCAACATATGATATCATCCATTTGGGTGTTTTTTTCAACGCATATCTCAGTGAAGCTCAGCCGACTCCCATCTGGTTCCATGCCATGGAACAGGCTGTCTGACTTTTACTCCTGCCTCCTTCTTCTGCTACATGGATACTTCTTTCTCTTTTGGGGATGTGTGCATCACTCGATTCACTCATTTTTTTGGATGGGTACACATGAGATCCCTTCAATGGTATTTATGTGACCAATTGATCATGAACAGCGATCCACTAGATTCCCCAGTTTCCTTATTCAGGATCAACATCTTATATCTGGAGTGGTGGTTAGATCAAAACAGTACTATGATTGCTGTTCCTCTGCTGTCACCTTATCCAGAGATCTGTCGTTTCATGGATGCCTCACTTCAGGGATAGGGTACATATCTCTATGTTCAGGTATTCCAGGGCCACTGATCGGACAGCAACACTTCCCTCCACATCAAGGTCTAGAATTATTGAGGGGCAAAGTCGTCATGCTTTTCTCCAACAATTCTATGATGGTGTCTTACATTTCCCATCAAGGGGCAATCGGTCCAGGTATCTTCCTTTTCAAACCTAGGATCTTCTATATTGGGCCCACTCCCATATCCTACTAGCTTGCCTTGATCTGGGGGTGATGGATTTGGTGGCAGATCAATTGTCTTGATCCAACCAGATTCTCCCAACATTATGCATGCTTCATCAAAGGGTTTTTTGTTGGATTTGCTCTCGGTTCAGGACACCGATGATCAGTGCCTTTTGCCACTCATCTACCAGCATTTTGGTCTCTGGTACCTCATCCTCAAGCATTGGAAATAGATGCATTCAGTCAGTACTGGACTGGATTACACCTATAAGCCTACCCATTGATTCATCTGTCACCCAGAGTCTTACCAATGATTCATTCAACTCCTTGCCCTTCAGGAGTGCTTACCACTTCCACTTCGTCCATCTCTATTGAGGCAGCAATGATTTGACATTTTACCCCCCATCCATCCCACAGCTGAAGCTTTGTGCATGGAGTTTATGTGGTCCTTTGCATGGCATTGGGGTTTAACTTCTAAATTTGCCATGTACCTGTCTCAGTCTCTGCATCATCCCACAAAGGACATATCTCAATCGACAATGGTGTATTGTAAGAAGCTTGAATGTACTTTATCCAAATGTGCCAACCATAGCTTGGTTTTTGACCTGGCTCTTTGACAAGGGTTTCCCATCTTCCACAATTGCCCTATATAAGGCAGCCTTCTCAGCTACCTTTAGATACTTGACGAGATGGCAATTCTTTGAGTCCCCAGTGCTCTCCAGCCTCCTCAAGTCATTTCATGTCTTTTGTCCCAAATGACTGTTTCAGTTGCCTAATATTAAGGGGGTGTTACATGCTCTTTCTTGACATCTGTTTTAGCCTGTAGCCTCATGTATCACCTTTCCCTTGAGGTTTATTTTTTGTTGCTGCTGACCTGTAGATGTCGCTGTTCAAAGTTGTTTGCACTGCACATGCAAACAATGCTTTATCATTCTACCTGTGTCCTATACTCAGACAGGTCCTTCTTACCTAAGACAATGGCAGTCAGGAAAGGCGATAAATCTTTTTCATCAATTCTTTGGTAGATTCTGGAGAAAACCAATTCTACATTCCGTGCTCAACATTTGTTCATCTATAGTTAGTTCCCTGTTAGGAGAGTAGTGGGAAACAAAGGACTTGAACAGATGGTCTATGTTAGGTCTAACCTTAAAAAGTTTATCATAGTTAGGGTCAGTTCTAGGAAGAGCATTATATTGTTATTGGAATGTAAGTTAGTGTGGACAGATAAAAACCTGTCCCTAGAGAAGATGTTAGTAAACCAAGGATTTTGAAAAGGAAGATAGGTAAAAACCAATATTCAGAAAAAGAAGGATAGCTACAGTCAAACGTAAGTATGCTAAAATCTCTTCAAGAGTAATGACATTCCATTTTACTTTTTTTTTTGGAGGTCCATCTTCTTGCTGTGTCTACTATGGTTTGCATACTGAGTTGTTTCACTCACAAGTTTCTATGGTAAATAAAATTTTAAAAGAAGTCAATAAATTTATTTAAAGAGGTGACCTGTCTGGACACAGGCTCACCTCTGTTGAATGGAAGTATATTGAGTTGCTCCTCCTTGGTGATCTGCACCGAGGTCCAGGTATCATTGCAAGCAAGAGGTTTCTGCTGTGAAAAGCCAGTTCTAGTACACACTGTAGCTCTACCCTTTCCTCTACTTTTATTAGCCCTGCCTTTTTTCTGTGGTGGTGTAACTTGGCTAGATGTACCTGGCCTGTGTGCTACTGATACATCTTCATCCAGTGAGGACTTTCCAGCTACTTCTTGATCTGTCAATAAGACAGTTTCAAGAAGAGCTGGTTCAACCTGATACCATCTTGTTTTATACACTGATTCTGTTAGAGGTATTGCAACAGAGGCATCAACTTCCTCAACTTCTGATTCCTCTGACAGACTGTCTCCTTCATCAGAAGAGAAAGATACATTCAGGATAAACTTTATCACTTCATTATTGTGAACTTAATTCCTTGATTTTATCTTGAAGTTCTCTTTTAGTTTCCATTTTTAAAATAAGAAAAACATTACATGTATATTAAATATATTCTCTATTGTGTAACATTATTATGTATATTCTGTGATATGTATTAGTTCTTTACATGTATATACATATTCTGTGGTGTGTACTAGAGATTTCATAAACAGTACATGTTATGCTGAAATAAAAAACAGCTACACTGAATTTGGGTTAACAACTATACACTAAAATTATTGAACTAAGATTCCACATGCATTATAGATAATAATTACTCACTTCTAAGTAAACGTCAGTACCAAGGAATATGTTTGTAGCTGAATGTATTCACTTGATAACTACACAATTTTTTTCAATGTGTCTAATAACAAATCTTTCATTGTTTTTCTTTATAGGACCTATAAGAAATCTCAGTCCAGCTTTGTGGAGAATGAATCATCTGACATCCCTGTACCTGAATGATAATAATCTGTCTCGAATACCTCCTGACATTGCTCGTCTGACCTGCCTCATCCACCTCGACCTATCTTGCAACAAACTTCGTGGTCTTCCTGCTGAGTTAGGAGACCTTGTACTTCTTCGGGAACTGCTTTTGAATAATAATTTTCTGAGAGTCCTTCCTTATGAACTGGGAAAGCTTTTCCAACTTAATAAGCTTGGTAAGGAAATTAAGCTATAATATGATTACACATATATCTATAAATTAGAAAAAAAAAATTTCAGGTTTTTATTTTAAGTCAATAGTGTTAACTTGTGATATTAATAAATAAAAGTTTGATATGTTATGAAAGTACCTAAGCAGTTCCTACAAGTTATAATTATGCTCTCTTTTAACAACATTAAAGAAAGCAGTGTAAAGAAAAATTTCAAAAAATACATTTAATTTGTTTGTAAATAAGGTGAGATGGAAAGATTTTGAATGTTTAACTTTACCACACATAGGAAAGATTGTCTGATTATTATAAATATATTCTTAAATAACAGTATTTTTTTCAGTACTGAAAATAACTACATAGTAAATACAATATTTTTCATATCAATCTGTTTCAAACAACTTTTGTATTTGTGAAAAAGTATTTGTAGTGTGGACAATGCTCTATTTAGATATAGTTACAAAAATAAAAATAGATTAAAAATTATTGAATTTAATTTTGATCTTTTTTTTTCTTTGTACTGATGTTCAGCAATTTTTTTCTGGTGCTAAATGTCGTTGTAAAATAATAACTTAATTTGCCAGGTACTGTTTGTTATTTTTTAACTTCCCATTAGTATTGATCTTCAGATTTTATCAAGAGTAGTCAGTATGCTACTAATCTTTGATTGATGATTTCTTCACCTTTTTCAGTTTTGATGTTCACATGATTCTAGATTTTTTTCTTGCTTCATCCTTACAGTCTTGAGTTCATATCATTCCTGAGTTACATTTATCTCATTTTCACAATTGTAAAGCTGACATCTTTCTACCTTACAGCATTTTGCTTCACATTGTTTTCAGGTTTTCTCTTTTTTTTCTTTGTCATGGCTTGCAAATTCCTCTCATTTCTGAGTTACTTCTGCCTCACTTTCAGAATATTAAAGCTCATGTTGTTCTTGGGTTTGCTCTTGCTCTTTCAGTCTTGAATTGAAATCATTCTCAGGTATCTTCTAAATCTATCCCTAAAGTCTTTAAGTTCACATTGATCTGTGGTTTTCTACTTGCTTCACACTTGTGATCTTAGAGTTTACATCATTCTCCTTTTCCCTCCAACTGCATCTTACAGTCTTTGAGTTCACAATGTTCTCAGGTTTTCTCTTGCTTCTTCCTTACAGTCTTTTAGTTCATATAATTTCTGGGTTACATTTTTCTTGATTCTTACAGTTGGGTGTTGTCAAGCATCACCTTTATAGACAATACACACCTGTTCACATAGAAAACTATATTCCTCATATGTCTACCTTAGAGATTTATATGCTACTAGCCTTTAGGCAACTCCCACCTAAACTCACAAGATTTCTCATGATTTGAGCTACTGCATTATGATGTTATTATACATCAAAACCCCTCCACCAATAGGAGGGCAACAAAACCTCCATGTGCACTAACCCCCTCTATACTTTTGCACTCTTGGTCTTCTTCTATTCATCAGCACTAAGCACATCAAATGTGTTTTTTCTCTGTCAGTTTAACAAGACTTGCAATGTTGAATGAACTTAATTTCCTTCTTTTTTTCTTCAAACTATGAACATTAGTTCACTTACCATGTTCTACTACTTGTGTGAGTGACTAATTTTCTCACACAGGTTGTGTCATAATGATGGGTTGTGGAGGCACATTCTCTAGGGATGATGTGGTGACCATTGTGGATAGGATAGTGGATTCCCTTATGCTGTCAGGTACTTCAGCTCAGTCCATTCATCGGGTGTTCCTTCCCCTCATTTGTGGGGTGAATGAGGAGGACAAATTTGATTGTTTCTTCACCTGTTTAGGCATTGGAACCTTTTTTTCTCTCTGTTCTTCAGTCTTGATTTATCAGGTAAGCACTGTTCCTTTTCTTTTTCTTGTGTTACATTCTTCTGCTTGTTCTTTTCTTCTTAATCCTAACCCTAACTCATATCATTTACCATTCCTGGACCACTTCCATTTTCATGACATTAAGCCTCTTCCTTTCTATCTATCTGATTCTTTTTTCACCATTCTTCATCCAGTTTGAAACTGCTTTTGCCTTTGGGGGAGGGTGGACTATTGGTGTCAGTTTCACCTTCAGCCCTCTATACTCCCGTCTTTCTCTGATCCTTCTTAACACACTTCTTGATCTCTCCTCTCTACACCTCAAATCTACGGCACTCCATCATGCCCCAGATAATTTTGCAGGTGATTCTCATTCCTTTGACCTCTCCACTATGGCTGTTCCTCTTCTACCTTTCCTGCTCACTTGCTTTCTTGTTGTGTATAGATTAGGGCTATTGGTACTCACATATTCCAAGTTTGATTTCTTTCTTCTATTCTTAGAACCCTTTGCCTAGCCCCTTTCTTTGTCCTGAAGTTTGGAGGTATTCCTAATTTGATTTTATCATGGGCTGAGGCTGCCCATGATAAGTCCTTGCTTTCATAAGTTGTTTCCATCGTTCGCCCCCCCCCAACCTTCCACCAGTGTATCTCTTCTTTGTCCTTAGTTTCCTGTCTTTTATATTCCCAACTTCCTCTTCTGCTGGTATAAATTCCATTGACCTCATTGGTGATGTTCCATTCATGTCAGGTCCTATTGGTGCCTGGCTGTCATAGTTTGAGCTCCTGCAGTCACACTTTTCCATCCACTCAAGTGTTTCTCTACTTCTTTACCCACAGACTTTCTCTCCACTTCCTTTACCATCCTCCTTTCAGCCTTCTTGTTTCCTTTTCTCTTTCTGCTCCCATCTGTATCAAACATCTCTTTGAGGCTGTGTTCATCACTAATTCCTTACTCTCAATTATTATCTCATTCACCGAGGAGGTATTTTTCAACTCATTTTTGGTTGGGATCAGCCTTCTCCCCTCTGCCTGTGTGCATTGGACCTTGCTGTCATTATAATTCAAACCTATCCTATTCATTCTCCATGTGAGGTTTTGTGTTTGGCAACCATGGCTTCATGGGGACTGCTTATCTTTTTGGGTCACATGCATATACACCTCCTCAGTTGATCCTTGCGTGACCAGTGGAATGCTTCACAGGATTCTTTGACCTCAGTGGTTCTCCTGTCTTTTTCTCCATTCTAATATTTGTATGGGTGCCTGGACCGATCTCCTGTCACCATCAGTGTTCCTTTATCTCCACTCAGTCTGGACCTACAACTCTTTACCTGTGCTTCCCCCTGTTGATCATCTATTTTACATCTAGACATGCACCCAGGACGAATCCTCTCTCCATATCCATGCATTTGAACTTCTGATACATTGTTAGGCATTATATTATTATTATCACCCCTAATGAATCATTTTGTTATTTTTCATTCCAACTACACATTGGTTTTTTCTAAATTAATCACCATTAAGTAAACTGATCCAGAATCTCTTGCTTCCAAACTCTGAACCTTATGTCTTGGGCTAATTCTCGGTGGGTTGGTTTTCTCACCTGCCATGTAACGGATATTATGACAGGATTGCTGACTGCCTCTCTTGACCGGTCCCTGATCTGTCTGCAGTATGTTACTTCTCCCTCTATTTCCATTGGGGTTCTCTTTTGAGGACTGTACTCATTGTTGTCTAGCCAACTCTCTCATTTTCATGCTTTCTCTCTTCTGATCATCTGTTTTCCAGTCCTCAGCCTTGGCTGTTGCTGTCTTCTGCCTGGTCTGGTCTATTACTTGTCATAATGCTCATCCACCTTTCTGGACTTTACCTTGGATTCTGGCCTTGCCCAGAAGCACTCCTTGTCATTTCCTCCTTATGGTACCCTATGACTAACTTAACCTTTGTTCTCTGCCACCTGTCAACCTAACTCCATCTTCCCCTGCCAATTATACACTGTATTACTTCTAAATCTACTATCTATTTATGTTCTGGATCTTGTCTGTATACCTTCACATTTGGTTTAGTCTGATTTATTGGCTCTGGAACTAGACTTTACCATCTGATGATCCTTTTCCTTTCTGGACTTCATGCTTCCTAGTCCTTCTATCATGTGTTTGGGGTGCTGTCTGTCACTACTTTACTCCTAATTATTCTACCATTGGACATCTCTCTTCCCTTTTCCAGGCTGTTCTACAAGGTTCAATTGTCTCTGTTTTTGTCAATTATTGGACAGCTTTGTCTTCACCATTTTGCCTGCTCGATACTACAGGGTGTTTTCTTCCCTTTTCTCTCCACCTTTTTCAGATCCTTCCTTATCCATACACACACTTCCCTGTTCCCTGTGTCTGACTGCAGTGTCCTCCTGCATGCTCTTACCAGTGCCAGTTCACACCATTGACAACCTGTAACTTCTACTGCCTGCTTTTCAGCTGTATTTCTTTAACTTCTTGCATGTGGTTGCAGTTGTTCTGGTATTTATGCTAGTGACTCCTCCTATACCTTTTCCATCATCCTGTTATTCTTTTTTCTCCTGTCCAATCCTTCTTCCCTCAGTTTTCAGTCACTTGGTGAGGAGATCTTTACCCTTCTCCTCTCTCCTATCCTTCTGTTTCACTCTTCTGTGCTAATTAGGATCCAGACAGACATTTCTTCCCTGTTTATGCTGTTTGTTTTTTTGGTTCATACTTCTCACTTTCAGATTTCTGTCTTCTACTTTTCATTCCTTGGGATTTCTCCTCCTGCAGGTACAATCTCTTTCTGCCTTTATTAGTATGTCTGTTACATTGTGTAGTTCCCCCTCTTTAGAGGTTGCTAACCATCAGATTCGTCAACTCTCTCATTCTCTCATCACTTGTTTCCTAGCACTGCTGGACAACATCATTCATGCTGGCATGTGGACTACCTCGCATAACTTCATAGCCCATTCTCTTCATCATCTGACTGTCTTGTCTCCTGGGGGTCACTGCCTGCCCATGTTTGCCATCCTACAATATTCTCACCATCTTTAGACAGGTGAGTCACTCCTCCTTGGTTTTTTACCATTTGCCTCCTAGGGTACATTTATTTCCCAAAGGTCCGTATCAACCCAGGATAATGGAAAGAGCTTGTACCATCCACCATGGCTCCATATATGCCCACTGTTGAAATGAGGTGATTCTCAAGACCATTTAAGGTATCCTTGTGGTATATTCTGTTATCTGTCTACTGTCTAATCCAGATCATATCTACTCTCTAGACTATCATGAAAAAAGCCAGTATCAGGGGGTGTTCCATCTGCTTCTCCGACTTATGCTTGCTGGATTTTTGAAATAGATATACGCAGCCACCTTTTGCATTGTTTACAGTAAAAGACTTTTCCAACAGGTGTCCAGTGGGATCTGGGTATTTTCTCCAGGTCTCCCCCTTTTTTCATTGAGTGGAGCAACGGAGACCCATATCACTCACCAGTTCCTAGCCACTAGGGTAATGGACCATGAAGAACCCTCACCTAATAACTGGGGGCTGAACAAATGATGTGGAGGGAAGTGGGGTGGTAGTGACACCATCAGTGTAGTACGGGTAATCCATCTCTTGATTATGCTCATAACACACCAGTGTCCTCCATCTTGCTGCTGCCCGGATGTTAGTTCCTGGATTGTCTGGTATTGGATCAGCATTGCACCAGCCAACATCATTTATCACATGTGGACCAGACAAAAATTCCTGACACTGCCTGGTTTGGAATGGAGTTTACCCACCATGTTTGCATTCCCCCATCCTACCACCACCTGAATATTGGTTACCAGTTGTCTGGTGTTGGATTGGTGTAGGATTTGTGAACATAAGTCCTCACATATATGGTTCATAGGATCTTCTTCCTACTGTGGACCTGATGAAAAATTCCAAATGTTGCCTGGTTTTGGACCAGAGTTGACCCACCATGTTTGCATTCCTCATTCCTACTATTGCCCAGATGTTGGACTTCTGGGTGTCTGGTGTTTGTTGTGTACTGGGTCTGCACACAAGTGCCATTCCTGGGTTGTTGAAATGGAAGTTGCTTTTCCCTTCTACTTCCTGGTCATGAGGTGAAGATGGTTGGGACCCTCCTGCTACTGCGGACCAGAAGACACATATCTGATGCTGCCTGTTTTTGGACTGATGTTGACCCACTGACTACCTGCAGTCATCTCCTGTTGAGTCGAGTTGAGCACTTCCTAATAAATTATTCCCTTTTCCTGCTGCAGATGACTGTTCTCTTGAATCAGTGCATATACAAAAGTTCTACAATTTATGGAATATGTTCTGTGCACTCCTCCCGCAGCTTGTGTCAGTCCAAGAAGTCTGATGGTAGAGTTGAAGTGAGCACTTGGTATGGTCTGAATGCACCTTAACCATAATACACATATTGGCTCTCCAACCTCTTGTGTTCAAGTACGCGAATGGCCATGTTCTTATTCCACCCATACCTGTGACACATGGGACTTGTTTACTTCTTCCTGATGAGATTTGGAACCCCTGATATTGGGCTTCATACTCCATGGGTTTCCTTCAGGTGCTTTCTGAAGGGAGCTCATGCAGGAAACTTTTACACTGTTCCCCCCACTATATCAATGTAGAATTCTAGCTTTCTGTGTGAAGAGGTGTGTATTGTCTTGGAAGTTAACATTTTCCTTACCTGAAAATGTATTTACGATAGATGCTCACCTCTTCCCACCCTTCCTCCCCACTTCTGGTGAAAGTTAGTTTCTTTGCCTCATCACATAATGAAGAACATGGGTGCAAAAGCATAGAGGGAGCTAGTGTGCAGGGAGGTTGTGCTGCCCTGCTATTGGTGGAGGGATTTTGCTGCATAATAACGTCATTATGCACTTGTGCAAATCACGAGAAATCTCACAAGTTTAGGTGGGAGTTGCAAACCTCAAAGGCAGATGCTCAGGGAAGATAGGTTTCTCTGTGAGAGGTGAGTAATATAAGCACAAGCTGTGTATAATGGTCTGATGAGTTGCATGCCAATTTTTCTGTGCTGATAACAGAGTAAAAATATTAAGAATATCTTATAAGGCACTGACTTTTCTAGCATTGTTCTGAGATACTGTACATCTTGCTGGGAGTGATGTTATAGTGTGTGGAATGTTCTTGGGGCCAGGACTGAGCTCTTGTTTCTTTTAGAAAGACAAAATAACAGCCAGTGTGCACCTGAACATTGTTACTAATCATGTTTACCCAATACTGTATTTATACTCTGGTGGACAAGAGCTCTTCTAAAATGATTATGCAACAGTTCACCATGATTGAATTATTTGAAATTGATTCTTAGAGATTAACTGTGGCTTTAATCATTTTATTTGGCTGTATTTCAATGTGATCTTTTGGTTGAACTGGAATTTTGTATTTATTACTGTCATTCCCTGCAAATGTCTGCGAGCTATTATCAGATGATATTTCTTGACAAATGGCCTACAGTTGAATGACACTTTTTATGGTATTATGTTAAATAGACAGTCAGTTAAAGTATTTTAGGTGAGTGTAGAAAATCTCTTTAAAAGTATATATATTTCATGATGAATTACTGAGCCTAACTGGGCTTACATAATGCTTTTTGTACCTCCTAGATAAAACAAAAAAATCATTTGTTACTTTTCACTTGGATTGAGCTGTAATTATTCATATTCGAGTTACATATTTGTTGAAGTTAGGATCACATCATAATATTAAAGATTATTGTTCTGTTTTGTTAAATCTTTGTTCTTACAATTATCAAATTTCATTTTATTTTTTATGATTATTCACAACTGCTTGTATGTATCCTAATTATAAAAAAAAACTGTGATATGAAAAATATTTAATGAACAAACATAACAATTTATAAACAACAAAAAAAAATGTAGTGTTAAAGTGCCTAAATACGAGTTTCTTACTATGGCTGTTTACATAATTTTGAAAGTAATGATTGTTTGTTTATACCTTCAATAGGTTTAAAAGGCAATCCCTTGTCTCATGAATTATATACCAAGTACACTAAACCTAATGGTACACAAGAACTTCTAGCCTTTCTTCTTGACAATCTTCCTGGTAAGTACACAAAATTTTGTTTCTGGTCTTATGCTTATAGGAAGAGAAAGCATCAGTAAACAAATTAGTTATTGGGGCTTTATTTTTAGCTTACATATATGTAGTACACAATGCAAAGACCATATTCTAACACAAAAAGGACTAGTTACTTTATCAAGACCTTATTTTTATGCGTGTCTTCTTCAAATGCTGATTTAGACAACATGTTATCAGTAATAATTTTATTTCAGTAAAACTTTTAGAGAAAATATCAAAAGATATTTTTCTAAGCTTTTAAAAAATGTGAAACAGATTATCAATGAGAAATTGTAAAAAATAGTTTGAAAAGAGAAAGCTTTATTTCCTCTTCTTAAAGTCACATAAATGGTAGATTCAACTGTTATTTGCTGGGGTTTTTATTGCAAAGTTTTACTGAGAAACCATAAGCAGTGTTTGTAGAGGATCCTCATAAGCTGTTTGTTGATGTCATTGCAGTGCAAGTATTCTATAGAGGGCACCAAATATATCATTGGAATGTTTTGAATTTTATTATGAGCCATGGAAATTCAAGATGCTAATAGTATCTATAAAACACAATGTAATAGAAGAGGTAAATACTTGCTGAAAACAAACTTAACTTCAAAAATATACCATATGATGAAACTATTATAGTTGTTGGAATCAAACTTAAACAGGAGCAGGTTGACATATTCATTACTACCATTGTTAAAAATGTAAGTAATGAAAATACCTTACAAAAAATACTTTTTTAATTCTTGGAATTACTATGATCATTTGTGTACAGTTACTCTTGTAATACAATGTCGGCATTAATAGAATAAGGTGCACATTTTGTAGAGAAGGGGGCTTTGAAAATAATTTCAGAAATTAACTTTATGTTAAGTTGTGTTCGTCTTTCCTAACTTTTGAAATATGTAAGTGTGTATACAGAGCAGATATTGTGATATAAAAGTTAAAATTGATGAATTTATAATACAAGTTTTTTTATGATATCAGAAGCTTTGGAATATTGATGTATTTAAGATCACCATCTTTATTAAATTAGTAAAATAGTTTGAAAAACATTCTTAGCATGATGTGACTTGTTGAGTGTACGAATTACAAGACTGAAGAGAAAATCTAGCTCTAAATAAATTTTAGAAACAGGTTAACACAGGTATATTCATTTATGTGCAGTGTAAAACATAATATTTGCAAATGCATGGTGAAACAATGTAAAATCTTGCTTCAAGCTAAATGTCACATTCTTTAACTTGTGTTTTCATATCTTTACATTATTTTTATGGAAATATTATACAACTTATGGAATCTAAGAAATTACTGGAATATAGTAAAATATATATTGATTTTCACTTTGTGTTTTTAACACATTTTTGTTTTACTCTGATAGAAATAGTTTTTATCTAATCGAAGTGGTGAAAAATGTAAAAGGGAAGAAAAAACTAAACTGCTAATGGTGATGGTTTTATTACATGTAATTTTAGTATTATCAAATAGAACTTAGAAAACTGCAGAAGTAAATTCAAGTATAGGTGTACTGTTGGAACAGCTGTTCCTCTTAGTCAGTCAAATGGAAAATGTTTAATGGATAAGGAAATGCTAGACATACTCTAGTGACTGGCTGGATAAGGAAATGAGAACTACTAGAAATAAATATTCTTTGTAAAGACAGACTAACATACATATTTTTACATTATATCTGTCAATAGTGATCTACCAAGAAGTGTAATATTGAAAAAAGGAGTTGTTACAATTACACTATCAAAAAATATTTACAGTTAATGTAAGATCCGCTAAGAAATAATACATACTTTCTGTGTGCTCACCATCTGTTAAAATATTTGATATTATGTTTGATAACACTAGAAAAAAACATAATTATTTTTCATCATTTGCTTTAGTGTAGCACTTGAATGAAATTTGCTGTTTTTGAGTTTATTTTGAAATCAATTTTACTATTTTTTTTAATCTTCACATTGTTTCTGATTTTCATTAAAGCTTTTTCTTGTTACTACCCAAATCCACTTGTTCATCTCTTATGTCTGTTGACAAGAAAAAAATGGAATTTTAACAACAGATTCATCTTTCACTCTCTCTATTTATAGTAAAATTTCATAGATTCATGGTACTTAGTGTGTCTCTTGAACTCTTTCTATGTTCTTTTTTCTTTGTTATTTTAATTTTGCAACCACATATAAATAGTGGAAAAGCAAGAATACTTCACATTATTTTATCATTCACTGTGTTTTCAATGCACTACAACTTCTTTATGCTGTACTGCACCTTTTCCTAGACTTTGTGGGTTGTATTGTAGGTCTCGTGGGTTTATCTTTTGGTATGCCACTTATGAAATGTGTAAGATAAAAGGTAAGACTGCTTTATACATAGGCATTTTCCTATTGCTAGACTATGGGGTGAAAGAGTGAATTGGAAAGATAAGTTCTGGCAGAAAAAGTTATTAAAAATCTTTGTCACTTGGTCTACTGTGTTACTGACTTCAAAATGAGCAAACATATCATCTTGTTTGTTTGTTTTTTTTGTGTGTTTTTTTAGTCCCACAACTTTTTTTGACTTTATGGTAAGTGGAATATTCATTTTAAAGTGTAAGACACTGTTTTATTCTATAAGGAACCATCTTAACTTATGGTTACTTCAGAATAAGATTGCTCTTTCTGTTCAATATAACTACTTCATTAAAGCTGACTTTCCAGTCTTTATGCTGAAATCTTTGATACAAATACCTTTCAGTCTGGAATCACTCATTTTGTTGAATGTAATTATTTTTCTTTGCAACTGACTTTGATAAATATGCATATATTTGTGTGGAGCTGCTAATTTTTTCCAATTTAATTATACTTTACATTGTCCTGAATCATTTGCAATACTTCTGGTATATTTGGTGTAAGTACTTACAGTACAGAGCTATTCATTTGTTTAAAATGAAATACAGTTACACAGGGCTGGCTCAGTTTTCTTTCTGTGGGAACTTTCCATACAGTTGTATCTGTTGTAAGATGTAATTTTATACACCTTGAGTTACTGTATGATGTAATTTTTTACACATCATGTTTATGTAGGATCTAATTTAAACACGCCAGTGTTATTATTGAATATAATTGTAATAGAACAGGGTTTCTCTCTGACGTGTAAAGTGAAAAACAACAAATAATGTGGAATATTTCATAATTTGTTAAACATGTAGAATACAAGGGTTCTGTATGCCTTTTTTGTTTTTTGAAAACTGTTCTTAAAGTAAAAACGTTTGTCTGTTAAAACAGGAGTATTAAAATTCCTGAGAATTTTTGTTATATAGGATTGCTGATTGTATATAAATCTTTCCCCATCAATTAAACTCTTAGAATAATTAATTAGATGACATTATATCATTTTTATGACAAAAATATTTAGTCCTAGTACTGTCTTTGTAAGCATAGTCTTTTCTTGCTTGATTAAACGGTTATTGTATTACCATTCAGAGACGATAATTTAACGAATGCAATTTTTGCATTGAAATGTATATATTCCGGTGTTGTTAAGTAAATACTTTAATTTTAAATATCCCCGTTTATCATGAGTGGCATGAATGTCTCGGTTACATAAGACAAACTGCTATTGAAGACGGCATAAAACATTATTTTTTTATTTTAAACCAGTATTTGTATACTAATGCAAAAAACGCAGTGTCCGAGTGAACTACTTTAATTGATGTGCACTTGAATACAACAAACTTATTTATATTCTCCAATAAAATGTTGCGAAAGAAACCATGTATGATTCCTGCACGCGTCTAAAAACCTTTGCGTTCAAAAGAAACATAGTTCGTATGTTTTCCAACAATACGAGTTTTTGTTAGGATTGTTGTTTACTTGACATGAATTCAGGCAATAATTCCTTGTTCAGTCCACATCCGCATGATGACATCAGTTGCGGGTGAATGACAGAGTTTATTACTATATATTGCATAAAAAGTCGTGTTTATGGGTAACCCAATCCTGTTTGTGGTCACGTTGTGCGGTCATTTACCGTATTTTTAGTAAATTTGCTTGAGTGTTGATTATACTTTGTACTGATTCTTGATATGCCCTTCCTCTACGTACCCCTACAAGAAAACTGGTATTTTCTTCCACTAGAAATTAGGTATTTAATGTTGGAATTTGGCTGTTTTTGTTGTTGTTGTTGTTGTTTTTTGTCAAACGGTGACATCATTGTAAATTGGGTTTTATTGATCATGTTTCGTCAAAATACATCACCAGATATAAAGAAATTTTCAAAAGCTTGACATGGTTTTATTCAATTTTCGATTCTATATTGGAGACGTTTTTACTTTTACCACTTTAAAAAATTGCAACAAGGAAATATTTCAAAATTCGTTATTTTAAGAACCATTTGGTGGTGAGATTGTCATAACAGAATAGACTAGAGTGTATACGAAAGCAAATCGCTTTTTACATCTCTGACGTAAAATTGTGCCTTGTTTACAATATAAAGCGGTTATGGTTTTGTACCCAAGCTTATTTGCCCACAGATCAGTACTTGAAAAACAGTTTTTGTTATTATTTTGGACAATGTTTTTATGAACTTCAGCATTTCTTTGGTCTTTTCATGTCGTGAAGTCACATGTATATATAAAAATAGTGCGCATTTTCCTTTTAAGGATGAACTTTTCCTCAGCGTGAGAATAGAACGCTTGTTGCGGTGTTTTTCTTCATGGACCCTTTTTACTATTAGATTGGAGTAAATTCCAAGTCCTGTCTGACTGAACTGGACAATTATGTCTCCTCCATGTTTCGTTTTCAGATTGAATATTTTAAAATAAACTGAACGTAGCTATGTTTGTGTTAGTAATTGACACACAATCATCACTTTCACGTTCGTTTTTCTTTTATCGAAAGTAGTAAGAGCTGCAGCTTAATCGCACCTTGGTTCAACTGGAACAACCTGGCATGGCCTGGTGGTTAGGACGCTCGATTCGCAATATGTGGTTCCGGGATCGAAACCTAGCGACAAGCATGATCGCCCTTTCAACCATGGGGCGTTATGACGTGGTGGTAAATCCAATTATTTGTTTTTAAAGAATAGCCCAAGAGATGACAGTGAGTACTACCTGCTGGTTAACTTTCCTGTTATCGGCAGTTCCAAATCAGGGACGGCGACAAATAACCGTAGTAGCTTTGCCATAAACAAAACAAAAACACAAAATGAACTGAAGCATTACATTTTTAATTTTCACATTTAATGACAAAAAAGGGAAGGTGAAACAAGTCTCAGCGTTCATATATATTCAGAGAATAAGCCTAGTGGTTTTAATCATTAGCGATATTAAGTATATATCTCAGCCTTGTGCTCCTGTTCAGTTTGTAATATTTGTTTTTTTCATTCATTTGTTGATACACTCATATAATAACCTACTCCTTGCATGCATTCTTAGCGTTAGGGCTATTTACTTTTTCTTTTTTTATGCAGCCAAATAATTAAAACCCTAATGTTACATATAGTGCCATTTTTCATTTTATTTGGTGGAAAAAAAAATCTTTTACATTTACTACTTCGACAGATAATACAATTAATTTCCTGATTTTAACATTAAACCTACAAAATGTATTCTGATAATTGAAAGTGATAATTTCAGACCCAAGAATGTGAAAAACATTAAATGTACCGTATAGTATCATATGGTTACTACTGCATTTTTGCACGTGTTGAGTTTTAATGAGTTACACGAGTGTTTGTTTAAGCGGAAAGCTACACAACGGGCTGCCTCTGCTCTGCCCACCCCGCGTATCGAAGCCTGAATTTTAGCATTGTGAGCCCTCAGACTTACCACTAAGCCATCGGATGGCGTTACGTGAGTTACATTTCAAGAAGAAACTCAATGTTTTGCAAACCTTTTTGTTTATGATGTTTTAATAAGCATGATTCTATAATATGTATATACATTTGAATAATAGGTTTGTGTATGGCTGTTTAAGTATGTCTATAGTAATTCGCAATTAAAATTGTGCTTATCTATATGTTTACTTGGTTTTTAAATTCCTCCCACGTTTTTGCCAAAACGGGTTGAAATTTTGGCATATATGTTCTTGTCCCTCACAGAATATAAATGAAATAATAAGTTTCGAAAGAGCCTTGGGAGGATCTCAAATGTGGAAGATCAAGGAGTTTGAAGACACTCTGGTCCGCTTGGACCGACTTACTTGAAAATTGGTAATAACATTTAAAAATCTATATAAATCTAAATTTCGAAAATTAGTCAGCTTTTTGGGATTCTCAGGACTGAATCCATGGATTGGTACGGTTTGCATGTTTGCAATTAAGCATAAAGCTACACAATGGATTATCTGTGCTCTGGTCACCACAGGTATCGAATCCAGGTTTCTAACGTTTTAAGTCTACAGACTTACCGCTGTGCCACGGGAGGGGCGGATTGGTATGGACATGCAAGGGATAATTCAAAAAATATTTATGTTCATATTTTTGCAATTCTCTTATTGATGCCTCAAAAAAGTGGATCAGGGGTTTTTGAGAAATTAGGATTGGCGCACGAAATTACGTCAAAATTGGTATGGAGAAGTAAAATATCTACTTTTACATGTTGCCAATGTTTCATTCCTCCCATCTTATATATGAGGAAGGGTGTTTTGGGATTCTTCGGGGTTCAAAATAAACAACCAAACACACAAAGGTCATTCAAACCAAGGTGTCACCATGTCCAAATTGTTAGAGTAATTTACTGGTATCTTATGAATAAAATCCTGTAGATATGTTAAATATTTAAATAGGTATCACAGCTTCGGCATATAAAACGTTATGCTAAATTTTAAAATTAGATAATTCATAAATCGTATATCCAATATATTTACACGAAATGGATGTACATAATTAATAGGCTTTACTGAGACATCACATTTTATATTGAAGATTTATCCTTTTTGCATTTACTGTTCAGTATATTGGTGTACATACTAAATATTCAAACACGTAACTATCGATATACGTAATTACCCAATTTTACGTCGGGTTCTCTCATTGTAATACTCGTAATAACTAGATATACGAACTGTTTTGCGCACGATTTACTATAAAGAATATTTCACAGACACCTTGTACGTTTGCTCGTGTAATCTTTGCTACACGTGATAGCCTATCATCGGTTGTGAAGCGTGACGAAAAAATCTCACCTGTGAGCTATAGCGCAGTCAGAGTGGAACAAGTATTAAACTCAACAAGACACGAGAAGGAAGTGATCAGCTAGCACGAGGTTTGTAGCAAGTAAACATTCGCGGGACTTCTCGTGGTTTAGGACAGGTTGAGAGAACTTTTGATAACGTGTTAACAAAGGCTTTATATTTATTAAGACATTCCCCAGAACTTCAAACTACACATTGGCCATAAACATTGATCAACCGTTGTTGTAAACGTTTTTACCGCAAGCTAACTGCTCATTTGGCAGAAACTGTGGCGAGGACAAAATACATCGCATTGTTCGGCTGTTTCCAACCTCTTATTTGTTAGTTGTGTGACGCCCTTATCTGTTTTCTCTTTGAAACAGTGTTGTAACCGTAGTAATCTAGTACTAACACGGACGTTTTACATTGTAACCCTCGAAAAAGAACTTGAATGCAGCGTATTAGAGTAAGCTTGATGAAGAATATAGTTGAAAAAGGTCATGAGTCCACAGCCCGAAGTACCAGTTAATGTGCAGAAGTACATTGGTACAAGTCTTATAAGTCATCAAACACGTGGTAAGAAGAATATTTGTCCTTCTCTTCCAGGAAGGTTTTTGCATAAGGAAGGGCAACAAAACGCAAGAGGAATATGTCATGATTATCAGCACCCAGTTTGTAACTGTTCATCTAGTGATCGTAATTTTTCAAAACAGAGCCACTCGAAACTTAACAATTGCATTTGGACAGGAGTGCCATTAATCAGTTTATCAAGTAGACGAATTAGAAATCCAGTTAAACCCAGATATGAAATTACCGGTAGTAGAGATATGAAAAATGGATTTATTCGGGCGCATAAATATGATTTTTCGCATATATTGGAAGAGAACATTTTCTCCATGTCGCCTCCCCGATCCAGTGGTTACTCGTATATAAATGTGAATGACATCTTACCAATGTCGAAGCTAGCTATTCATACACATGGCTCTCCGTTAATAATTTCTACGGAAGGGAAGGACAGAATTAAACCATTTTCTGAAAATTCGAATATTTCTGATGCTACTATGCCAGATGGAAAAAATTTCGTTCCAACACAACGATTTCAACGACCGGGACATTTCTGTTGGACAGACGATAACCACAGAAGGAATGTCGTGAGCTCTTCATTACTCTCAAATGGTACATCATTAGAACATCTCCAGTCAGGAGATGAAACGACCTCTGTAAGTGGTGAATCGGATGGAAAATCTGAACCAGACTCCGCTCGACAGTCACAGCAAAGTGATTGTATTAGTGTTACATCGGAAGAGTCTTCTGGAACTTCAGAGGTCTTCGTGCCACGCATTATAAAACCACGAAAACGTCGAAGACGGGATAAGAAAATAGCCACGATTCAGAGTTCGTTGTGTAGTGGAAGTAGTATACTAACGTTAATACCTTACCAGCCCTTGTGTTACAAGTATTATGAACGTCCCAAGACTGACACAAAAGAAACGCACAATAGGGAACTTGGTGATAGTGATTCAGAAGAATCGCAGCCACAATTTTCGGATTGTCGTGATTCACATGTGGATCTGAAGTTACCTGAGTGTTCTTTATTATCGACTAGTTCCACTCATTATCGTGAAGGTCGTTATCCATATCCTCCATCTCCATTTTGTAGATGTATATACTGCGTAAATTCCTCATCTTCTATGCTTCCCATTATTCCGAAACTAGACTCCTCAAAACCGTTAATTAGAAAAGAAACGGTGAGTTCATCTCCAGAATCGGTGTGTGAAGTGACTGCTCGTATTGTTACTTCTCCTTGCGGGAGTCGCGATTTAGAAATAAAGTTTCTCCCTACCTTGAGTTCTTGTTATGGAGATGATAAAAGTACAGCAGACGAATCTGAAACAGTCTCTACGTCAGGTTCAGAATCATCATCTCCATCTTGTATAAGTCCTTGTAAGTAATTATTATTTGTCTTTGATGTCTTTCAGTTGTAGAAATGCATAGACAAATAATTTAATAAATCAATTAGGATTAAATATCTGTTTCTATTCCGACATAAGTATGTTGCATGTTTTTTCTCCTATCTGAGCTAAATAATTTGATGCAGTTTTTTAACGTCATTCTTATATTGTGTAGATAATTCAAAAACTTGTGATAAGAATTCGCACACGATTAATTTCTTTTTTATATGTGACTTTTGCAGGTTTTACTCCTCATATGCCTAAAAGCTTTCGTACTTCATAATCTAAGATGCTAAACACTATGACATCAAGGTTTTACACCCATTTTTGACAAACTATGAACTTTCTAGGTATCTAAGCTGCTTTTATTGTATAGATCACACGAATTTTGAATATTACAAACATGCATCGAACTCTTAGTTACATATATACAAACTCGAGTATTTATCAAATTAAGAACTAGTCGTAAGATATGCAATACTACATTAGTATGATACGCCAAAATATGTAGGTTAGAAAGAGTCCAAAAGAATGGTGAAGGCATTGCTGTTAATGCTTACCTGTGAAATGTTTATTTAACGTGTTAATATACGTATCCATAATTCATAAAAACTGTAATCGGCGCTGTTTGTATCAAACAATGCAAACCATAAATAAAGTACACATTCGCTCAGTATTTTGTATGTACAGCGATTCAGTACGTATGACTAACGTGTAATATGAATTTCGTGTGTATCCAATTGATTAGTTAGTTATTTATTTTTTGTCTAAATATTCTTCAAAAGTCATTTATGAGAAATGGGGAGTCAGTTAAACACATTTTTTATTCAGAAAAATGGATGACCTTTTTAAGTACCTGTGTAAGTTGGTTACTATGCTTTCACAGCTCACGACCTAATAAGGTTTAATATGATATGTATGAGACCACACGTATTTATGTGTATCCAGTGTCAGCTGGCACTGAAATAATGTCTACGTTTTTCTTATTCCTCAGACGTAAACAGTTGGAAAGTGGGACGTGCACTTTGTAAAGATTTGTGTAAAATATGCTTTTATTCATAAAAACGTAACATAACACAAAGTTGCATCTTTTTTTTTTGCTCCAGAAGATACGAAAAAAATTGACTTTTTCAAATGTTTTTCCTGCCCAGAATCTTGCGATTTTTAGAACCGAAAGGTATTGTTACCGATTTAAAGTGGTCAAAAACCTATTGTTTAAAATTTAAATGATATGCTTAACGTTGAAGATACTCAAAATATAATTACTAAATATCATTATTTTATTTAATACTATTTTGCTTATTTAGTCTTGCAGGTTATCTGAGCAGATTTGACAATCTTTTATATTTTTCTTCGGAGCTTGTATTTGTTTCTGGCTATATCACCACAAACATCTTTCCAGTTCGTCATGGACTGTATAAATAACATGTTCTAGGTTGTCAGACTAAATATTAATCATAGTTATGCATTTTGCTTCTACAATTAATCACTGTGGTATTTCATCATAATTATTTTTATTCATATATTTTTTATAAGACATTATATCTGCACATTTTATTACAGCCACGAAAATAGCATTTTTAGTAAAAGTTATTTTACGTGTCTTATCGATCCGATGAAAATGCATATTACAAAGTGAATATAAAATGTTCATGCTATTAAATGAACTTTTCTGATTTAAACTTGTGATTAAATATTTTATGAGTGTCGGCTTTTTGTAATTTCCAGTTCAATTGCATCCCCTCTGTAATTTACGTCTTATCGTATGTAATAAAATCGAATTGAAAACAAACAAATTTCTAAACTAAATACTTTAAAACATTAAATGATGGGTTTGAGTTGTGTGTTTAAGCGTAATGTGAACTTTAGAATTTCTAAACTGGAATAATGCATACAGCATTTTATTATTATTATCATTATATGAGATTAGATTGTTTTGAATATAAGCTTTAGTTAACATCTGGTATGCAGCTATAGCCGAATCATACCATCGTTGTTTTTATATTAATATACATGTTCTTAAGAAATCTGTATGTACATGCAGAATTCTTTTCAACTTTTAAGTAGAAAACGTACAACCTCGTCATTTTGAAATTTATTGCAGAAAGGAAAGACGTTTTTTGTGTGTATAACTGAGCCTTGTTGATAGAAACGTGACCCAAGCGTATTAAATAATCCCTCCAAAATTACGTTTACCCTTCTTGAAAATTATATAACCTAAGGAACGTTTATGTACACGTATTACTCTGTAGCATCGAAACATCTACAAATGTAGTGCATTGGCCGAAATCAAAATATTTTTTTTATGATGTGGTTTTGACCGTTTGACGTGCAAGCTGACTCGATAAGACTCGCGTGATGTTCCTGTACTGTCAACGTACTCAAAACATCTTGGCAAATTCAGTTAAAACCGTAAGCTTATTTTCTGGATGTCTGCCCATGTTATTATAAAAAGGATAGTTCTACTAACAAAGAATTGTGTGTAAAATACAACAGTATATTATGCTTTTCCAAATTAAAAAAAAGTAATGTAACCTTATTCTTATTGCATATGTGTGTGTGGTCATGGTCGTGCATGAGTTATTGTTATCTTTGTTGGCTAGTAACTAACTTAAATAAATTGAACAGTTTACTAGCCGAGAGAGCAGACATAAATTTTGCAGACTTATCAGTCTAAGCGTCATTCAGCCTGGGTTATTTTTACAATTGTTCCGCACTTGTGCGGCCTTTGTTACAAGTTATGATTTTAAATAGACTGGAGCCAAATTGGTATTCATCCATACAGACACCTTTAAGGAGTAAACATTGAATACGTGAACTGCCAATCAATGGGCTTTTTTTTTATATCCTATCCTTACTAAAACGTAGAAAATTATGTAAACATTTTTCATGACTTTAAGAAATATACATTGTTTAGCGAATTCTAATTATGATTGTCTTCATCGATAAACTTTACAGGTGTAATGATAAGTCTTTAAAGTTTTATTATAAATCTGGATATATTTTGTTTGAAAGCTCAGCACTAAAATGATATATTGTATAGTACCACTACTAAGAAAAACTAGTTAAAATTTGAATAGTATAATTTACATATTTTGAAATGTGTGCAGTGCGCTATTAGTAATATAAATACCGTTTAACAGTCAGCATTTTCACGAAATGAATGTGTATATTAAAAGATAATTTGTTAGGAAAAATAATTTAAATAATCAGTCTTTTCATTGTATATCATCAGGGCCGTTGTCAGTGCCCTTGTGGCCGTAATGGGTACATAACTATGTTGAAGATTCTGAATTGTTTTGTATCAGTTAAAACATAAATACATGTATATCTAACATAACGTACTTAAAGTACATTTTAGTAACAAATTAGATTAAAATTTGTGTGTTGTAACAAATATGGAATAATTATTTTGTTTTGTTTAATGTGATTAGCATAAGAGCCTGTTAGCTCACGCAGCCTGCATGGAACTGTTATTACAGTCAGTTACGTCACACATCGGGCAAGAACGCTTAGAAGAGTTCAGTTGTGGAGGAACTGTTATAAATATAGCATCTGCGTAATAGCTTGCAAATGATTTAGAATGCATATTAAATGGATATAATTTAAGAAGAAGATTAACCAGGCTGAGCACTTAGCCTGAGAAGTGACTTAGTGAAGAGGAATAAAAGATATATCAAATGAAGGACTAAGAAAATAATACTCTGGTTCAATATAAAGAAAGAAAAAAGTAAAAAAAGATGCACTTGATAATTTTTTATTACCTGTATATTAAAAGAAGTAGTAAGTGATAATGAATTGAAAAATGTGATGACTAATAAAAAGCAAAGGGCATCAAATCAGTAGAAGAGGATTTTCTGTATTTTGAAGAAACAAATAATGAAGATAATAACAATATTTCAGAACTTTACAATTTGGATATTGGTTTGTGGCCATATAGTACAGAGAACCAAACAAGAGTTATACATTAATAAAGAATGGGCTTATACAAATTAAATGCATTATTTTTCCATGTTATGAAAAGCAGTGTGTCAGATAATGGGAAACATTTCACATCCTTGGTTGGTGTTTTCTGTTTGGTAACAAGAAAATGCAGCTGACAGATGGTTTTCATTTCTGGAAAAACTCTTGAATATCACAAGAAAACCTTTTGAAATGAAAAAAATTGGAACTCTAGTTTAAAGCAACTTTACAGTAAAAATTGTTGCTGAAACTGTAAGTAAAATTGAATTGTAGCAGTAAGGTATTTGGTAGAAATAATTTGGGCTTTTTGTTGAACTGTTGGTTGGAAAAGTTACCTCAAGAATAGAAAATTTTAACTCAAGTGAAATTAATGACAGTTTGATCCTTTAATTGAACACATTTGTAGGTTAATAAAAAAAATTAAGTAATTCTATTATTTGTGCCTCAAAATCCATATTGAGCTAATACACATTATCTAAAAAAGTCATTAATCCAGTCATTCAAAAATTAAATGTATGAAAGTTCTGTTCCCTTATTGTGGACTATACACTTGAATATCCAAGAGTTAAATGTTGAAAAAAATTTTCATTTCATTCCCTAATGTCAAGGAGAACACAGGTTTTGCTTGTTTTAGAGGTCATTCTTGAAGAGGATATGAAACAGGGAACACTGTTTGAAGATTGACAATGTCTGGGGTATGATAATAGCACAGATATGAGATCCCAACACAAAAACATGCAATCTAAGTTGTTGCAGTTAAATAAAAGTTTTTTTCACTCCTTGTAGGTGTCATTCTTTCAACCTTGTACTGGATATGCTGCAAGTTTCTACAACTGGTCAAAAACCTTTTACAGTTCCTTTTTCAAAGTATATTTACTATTTTGCAGCATTAATTAGTTAGAAGATGGGATGTATTATTGAAAACATAAAAACAGTGGGGAGGCAACCGAAAGGTTTATAGTCAACATTAATTAAATTAAAGGAAACTACAGTGGATAGTCTTCATCCTATTCTGAAGTTGGATCATTAGCAAATAAGCTAGTATCATACAGATTTTTAATTTCTGTAGTAGTTTAGTTTAATGTGCTTGTTCAAATATATCTATTCAGCAATCATATGCTGAACTCAACTAAGAGAATTGATATATATTGTAATTTAGTGAAAATGGCATGAAAAGTAGTAAAGAAGTAGTAGTAGAAGAATTACTGGAAACTGACATCAGAAAAAGGAAGCACCTGGCCAGTAAAAAATGTGCGAATGAGCCAATCATTACTTTACAATTATGTGAACTAGTAAAACCATGCATAGATTTAGTTGTAGCACTGTCCAGCATCATTGTAACCAAATAAAATGTTGGCAGATTGATTTAGGGGGTGAACTTCAAAACTCAGCTACAGTTCTCCCAGAGACATTTGATGATTTTTGAACACTGTACTTTATTTTTTTTGTCTTTCAAGATGTTACTTACAGATACAGTGACTGTTGTATCTTCTAAGAGGAGTTCTTCAAAGTAGAAATGAATTAAAATTGGCCTTAAATCATTCATGTCTCAAAATTCTCACTGTGCTGGCCATGCTCTCTATCAAAAGGGATATTGCAATAAGGTTGTATCCTCAGCAAATTGTCAAAGAATTTGAAATAAGAGAAATTAAAAAGTAATTTGCAACACCTTAATAATTATACAGAAAGTGTATTGATACAAATATTCATATTTCTAACTATGGAAGTGAAGACAAAGGTCCAGCTTTCACTTGAACTGGACTTAAATTTAAATACTGTGCAGGGGACCCAGAATTTTGCCAAGATAGCTTTGCCTATCTTCAAATCTTTTTGTAAGTAGTACATATTAATACCAAATGCATGAGTAGTCAGCCAGATCATAATTGCAGGTTTTTGGAGGAGAAAATAGCCCCTATCCATACTGGAAATTTTTTCCCCAGAAAACGACTAAAATACAGAAAAGGGAATGATCTGAAAACCTCAGATCCACATAATTCTATGTGATACAACATCTCATGCTTGTAGTACCAGGTGGTAAGTAGATGAACTCCAGAGGGGCTGGATGACAATCACTCGTAGTGTATATTAGGGACTGTTGTGTGGTTGGTGCCCCATTCAATGTCTCATTATGATTGAATGATGAGAAGAATAAAAACTGATTGGAAAACGTTTGGGGACTTTTCCATTCCTCCTCTACTCTCTTCATCTTCTGTTACAGTATCATAGAGTAATAACTGTTCTAGTTTTGTCTCTCCATCCATGAGGCACTAAAAAAAGCAGCTGCAACAAGTGCACATGCATTGCATCATGATTCTCATTATCTGTGCATAATATGGCATTGCCTACATTTTCTTTCACTTCTTTTTCTTCATTTTCCACTTCTTCATATACTTCATTATTGTGCTCGACGAGCAGACATAGACAACCAAAGAGCATGAAATGAGACAAATGGTAGAGGCACACAACAAGAATAGCAGGAGTATGATGGCACACATACAAGGAGAGACGAGACGGATAGCTGAGACTGTTTCAGAAGAAAAATGCAATCACATCCATAGACACAAGGAGAGAGAGGGAGACAGACAGAGAGGGGCAGTGACAGAAAGACAGAGAATTGAGATAGATAAAGAGAAACAATTACATAGAGACAAAGACACCACAGGGAGACATGGGTACTATCCCAACAGATATCAGAGAGACAAAACTATGGCAGCTTTCATCACCCGATGAATTATGTGGACAAAGTTTTATTATGTCATAACAGACTTCTTAGGACCAACATTACCATCCACATTTCCATTCCAATTTCCTTTCTAAACTTATCCTTGAAAATCTCTAGTTCTGCACCTACTTTTATTGTTGATGTGGACTGCACAAGATCCACCAAGAGAGACAGCTGAAAAGTGGTGAATATCCAACTGTTAAAAGGTCTTGCAACTGTCTTAGATATTTTCCTCAAACGAGCTATCTCTTCTATGATTTGACTGTGGGCTGGAAGATCATATCTCCCTGGATACTTCTTTTCCAGATATTTTAGCATCCTTCCTGGACCTCTCTTGTGAGAGGAATATATCTCACCAAGCTCAAATAACTCTGATATCCTCTCTGAATTCTTGGATGGTTTTCCTGCCTTACATTTTGTCTTTGCATAGTTGGGTTGCCCACCCACATGGAAAAATATAGGGAAAACTACTTTTAATGATTCCTCAGTCGATGTTATTGCTGATATAACTTACATCAGAATAATTGTACAAGGGTATGGATAGTTTTTCAATTATTATAGCAAATACATGTGTGTGTATGATAACAGCCTCCTTTGTATTTCTTTGCATCATTGTATTCCTCAGTTGCTTTCTTTAAATGAATAGTTAAAAAATATATCCAACATTCTGTTTATATTCAGTTTCCTTTCCATATTTACCTAGATATGTAACCATAGGGGTGAGTCCTATTGATCTGTCTTAATACCATTGCACTTTGCTTGAATAACTGCTACTTCTCTGTGAGCTATCAGATGACTTTACCGTTATTGTGGTTTTAAAAAGCTTGATCAGTTAAAACTGGGAAACTGTTGTGCGTCCATTTAAACTAAACTTTTAAATGTGGCTCTAAAAATGTTCTCTAGGATTAAGATTTGGGCTCTTAATGGGCAAATCCAGGATATTGATTGTGTCAGAAGGCATTGAACTACTGATAACATCGTCAGGCATGGTGCTATCAATTTATTGACTCGTGGTTTCATGTACAGGAAATCACTTGTGATTTATAATTGCGACCATTTCACAGTATCAGCAACCTGAAATCTCTTCTTTCTAAACTTGCATTTATTGCATTCCCTACATCAAAAGTTGGACCACGTCCTTTGTTCAGAAATTTACAGTAGGGCAATGGGCTTGATAGCTTGAAATATCGCTTCTGATGTTTAGTTCCCATTTTGTGTTTATATTTGTCGTCTTACCTGCTTATATGTTTTTACTTAATCTCCAACTGCTTTCCTGAAAGATTATTCACATACATGTAGTGTATATGTGTGTGAGAGAGAGCGAGTGAGTGATGTTTTATTGCTTGTGGTTACTTGGTAATTTATTGAGAAAAGACAAACATCATGTTAGTAAATAATTATCGTAAGGGTGACACAAAACTCTTATGACATGAACACAGCTTAGGACAAGCTATAACCTGCAGTGGATAATGTCCTGTTTGTTCTTTTACAGGAAAATGGTATAACCGTAGAGCACCTCCATGCTCTACTGTTTCAGGAAATTGACTGAATCGTAGAATACTCCCATGCTCTAATTCTTTCTTCAGTATATTTGGAGACCAGTAATGTGAAACTTTTATTTCTCGCAACTTGGATAATGTTGTATAACGAAATTGACAAACGTTGATTTTTTCAGACTTTCGGTAGAGTATGTAAATTACACGTTTTTCTGCTACTCTTATGGTTGTGTGGATTATCCATTGACGTATTTTTTGTTAAACGTAATTTTTTTTTGTACTACACCAATAATAAGTATTTTTTTGTGCAATTACCAGCACGCTTACTCGAATTTCTGCTCACACATTGGCAAAATTTGTGATTTAACATTAATGTTGATTTCACCCAAAATCAATGAAAAAAGTGGCTTTTATTTCATCAGAGGTGTGTTGCCATGATTATTTGAGTGGTGTTTTACGGTCTGTAAATTAATAAGCTATTGTTTTCCAGTGTCAAACCAAACAGTTCAAGCTTTTTGTCAACCTTTATTTAATTGTTTAGTTTCACCGATTTTTTACTCAGTCACGTTTTACTTAAATAATCCTTTAAATCAAATTATTATTGTGCTCTGTTACTTTATATCTTTATACACTGTTCGCCACGTATAATTGTTTATAAATGTATTAATAATATTGAGTGATAGCAAATTAGTTTTTAATTAACCGATATGTATTAAGCAAAAGCATTTTGTTTTATTTTATTTATTTTTTGTTACTTATGGATAACTAAAATCTCTTTCAGTCTTCTCAGCTTGAAGAATAGGTTTTCATGGCTCCATAACACATTCAACGTGAATGTATATTAGTATCAGGTGACTGACTTTGATTTTAAACTGTTACATGTCATATTATGTGAAAAGGAGAATATTATCAACCAGCCTTTTGTGGCGATGATGTTCAACGTACTTACGCCTGAAAAATAAGTTATCCCTTAAATGTTAACGTATAGGTTTTCATGGCTCCATTACACATTCAACGTGAATGTATATTAGTATCAGGTGACTAAGTTTGATTTTAAACTGTTACATGTCATATTATGTGAAAAGGAGAATATTATCAACCAGCCTTTTGTGGCGATAATGTTCAACGTACATACGCCTTAAAAATAAGTTATCCCTTAAATGTTAACGTATATTTTGACTTTACACTGAGTATCATAAAATATAAATACAATTTAGAAGAATAGTTTTAAAGAAGACGCAAGGTTATATTTATTTTGCAAGATATAGTATGATATTATATATAGCTGTAAAATACTGAATATATAAGAAATATAGCTCTAGACTTGAAAATTCTAGAACTGATGAGAGAAATCAAAGAAGACTATGTAATGTAAAACCACACTACACGTGTAATATCCAGTGTCCACGAAGGCCTTTTCACCAATACGTGGTCTCATCCGGCCGGCTGAGATACTACAGACATAGTAACAACGCTTGCATGCAAGTTAAAGTATAAAACCAGGTGCGTCGTTGAAGGCGGGGGCAGTAGGAATAGCTAGCTATCTCTTGAAGCTTGGAAAGGGATCCCAAATGATAGACAGCTTCTATGATACATTTGTATTGCAACTAGATTAATATTTTGTATTTCTTTGCTGTAACTGTCAACAATTTTGTGATTCTGCATCGGTGATTTATTTTTAAAAAAATTAAAGAGCATATATAACGTTGCAACTAGAATGTTACATATAATGTATGATTTTAAGACTGTTCACGTTCTGTATAAATCCTCGATTATTTTTTGACATTCGTAAAATTAGTTATACTGTCTGAGGACTTTAAGTTCTTTCTTTTAAAAAAAGTGCATGTTATTTTAGATTGATGTTATCGTGTGAGTTTACTTAACGTTGTTTTATATCATACGTTCGTTATTATTGGGTCACGTGCCTTATCTAAGACTGGTAATGCATAGGTGGATTAGGATTTTTATAAATTTGTATGTTGTTTTTTGTAAGAACCTGCATAACAAGTGACGTGCGTATTAAATGAATGTTTTATGTTATAATAATAGAAATGCGAAAGCAAAAACTGACTAAACATTACAGACTTACCAGACAATTCCGTACAATGTGTTGTAAAAGTTACGTTTACGGCATTCATTAAATATAAATCTTCAAGGTGAATGCACTACGTCACCTTCTTACACTACAGGCCTGCCTAACTTCCTGATATCCGGCTTGCATGCGAGTATTCTGTTGGCTGAGAGAGCCTACAATCTAACGCGAATTCCGGGTGATACCAGTACTGTACATTTCAAGGCTTTGTTAGAGGTCATTAACCGCTGTTCACCTGACCTAAAATTTTCAGAGTACCGTTAGCCACGATTCTTTGTGATTATAGAGACTACAAGGACACATACACGTCTCTTGGGAATTAGTGTTGACAGAATTGTTGGTTATATTACGTTCTTAAAAGCTTCTATAATAAGAAAAAAGTCGTAATAGATATTGAAAATATACATTTGATTAACATAATACATAGGATAACCAGTATATTATGTATCCACGATTAATAGTACCGTCTGTTGTATGTCGATGTAACTACTTCGCTGGGTGTGGATAAATCTTTACCAAAATTGGTATGGAGGTTCGTTAGGTCCATTCAGGTGGACATACAACTTTTCAGTTTTGCGGTTTTTATAGACGTTTTTGTGGTTTTCACCACTACCTCCCCTCCTGTGGATGAATATCCATCAAATTTGGTATGGACGTTCATTGGGTCCATGGGAAAATGCATGTAAATTTACGCTTTAGCATTTTGCCCAATTACTTCGCCTCCTCTTGATGGTCTTCACCAAATGTGGCATGAAGGGTTTTTTGGTTCATGCGGAGATACATGCAAATTTGCGGTTTCAGATTTTGTGTTTTTCAGTTTTTATGAGCGTTTTTTACAATTACATATAAGGGAAGCAACTTTTAATTTCATAAGATAATCTTTCATTAATCATGAATTTACACAACTTCCGTTCTGGGGACGGGTACTCAAGCTGGTTATTAAATAAGTTTCTAATTCCATTTGAATATTATAAATCCCTGAGATTTTGTGGCTGACGTTACATTACCGAAAAGAGACAACAACAAAAATTCGTGCTATGATATTTGGTACCGTGGGTGCGTTATAAGAGTGAAGTTTTGTACTGTTAGTTTTGGTTTGTGTTTTAGTGAACGCTCCTGAGGAAGCTGCAAAGCGAAACGTTGACTGTTTAATAAAATAAAAACAGCATTTTGGTGTTATGAGGTCGTTTATTTCTACTATTAATATGTGACCTATACATCAATATGCACTATAAAAATTAAATAATAGTTATAAGTATAGTTAATTAAGTACGGTGTTCTTACTTTTAATATATAGAAAAGCCAGTGAGTTTTGATAATTCTACAATCCCATAATGGCTTATATGTCATGTCGCCCAGCGACAAAAGTATAATATAATATTCTTGTTAGTCTATGTACTGAAAGTATACAATGAAATGTATAGACAACAAAACTGGAAAAATATTTGTTGATTTCTTAATTTAGAGTTTCCGTTGATTAAAGAGGTTTGCTTTTAAGTAACTTTCTAAGCAACTTGTGATTCGAATTGTTCCTTTAGATCCTGTTGTTTACTAAACGTTTCGCACCTGTAGAAGGCTTAGGTAATTGAGCATTAAAAAAAGAAAACGTGGTGACATTCCAAATAAATTACTTAATAGAAAAAAGAGGTTTGTTTTTTGTTAAAAACGTTGGTAATATAACATAAAATAGCTTAATTCAGAAACGATTTAAGTTTAAAATTGAATCGACATTTTTTACTTTCATGACAATTTTATGCACTTTTCTGTAGGCTAGGTGATCCCACACTACGTCTTTACTTTAAGCTTATTATACCAACACTCACTACACTTATAATGTTTCATGGCACCATCACCACCCTTGCGGACCCCTTCCACCCCGTCACTAAAATCGTAATGGATAATTCTGTCTGGATAAATGCATTTTGGCTTTTATGACTCCTGCTATTTCGAGAAATCAAGCGTGCAGTGGCATATTGGCTTTTATATAGGTTAGATGCTAGAAACATAATAAAACGTATTATAGCCGCACATCGATAGGCATAACTGGTTTTTCTTAATACGTTGCCAGTACTTGTGTATTTCTTACCCACCCCATTAATTACATTCATTACCGAAATAGGCAAGTATGCGTAGCTGTTCATTGTAGAATTCAACACAGCACAAATTTTATCCAAGAAAAAAATGTAATGTTATTGTTTTATATCATCTATGTCAGCATTAACTAATTCAGAGCTGTTTACACCGATGGGAAATCTTGTTTGTTAAAATCTAATCAGTATAGTGACAGGTAAAGCTTAGAATCAATACAGTATTAAAGGTCACAATCAATCAAAAACTAAACCCAGATAAGTGTGAGTCGTCATTATTTTTTTAGTTTTGGGTAATTGGTTCGTTCACCCTGTGTTATCAATCGTCGATTCTACGATTTCCGTGTTTCTACGTTCAGCAAATTAGTTTGTGGACTTCAATGTTATTAATAATTGTTTAAAACAAGAAGTGCTGTTATAAACGTGAATTATGTGGTTTTGCACAGTCAAAAGTTTATAAAGATAAAATATATTTTATTTTACTTCACGGAATTAGAATTCGCACATGCTTCATAGTACATATATCGTTAGTTGTCCAAAAACTTAAAAAAGGGCTATTTAGATAGGCCTAAACATTGCCATCTGTAACAAGCTACAAATGAAATACTTTTACTTGGCTAAAAGTTTTCGTATTTTGAAGTATTGGAACACTCCTATAATCTATATAAACAATTAATTTTAAACAATTTAAAAGAATTAAGTATTATGTAAGGATGGCAATGCCAGAATGTAAAGAAACATGGTAGGGACGAATACATAAAACCAAACAAAAATCCCTATATAAGTAGCCAGTAAGTACTAGGGTAATTTTATATGCGTTATGGTTATTAGCCACTGTAAGACTGTACAGTACTATTCAGTTTAATTATTTTTATTCAGACCTGAATTCACGCAAAGTTATTCTTGGAAAGACTTGGATAGTTATGTTGTGATTTTTGTATGGTGTTGTGTATTCATCTCTACCTTGTTTCTGTACTTTTTGACATTGTCATCCCTACATCTTACTCAATTTATGCAATTTTTTTTATTACTTGTCTCCCCCTCTTTTTTTTTAACAATTTCACTGAAGTAGGTTAATAAGTAAACATTTGTTTTATTTCTATAATTCAATGGTAATATATATATATATATATATATTGTTTATATCATACCAGTTTGTCAGTTTCTTCATTACACTTGTAGAATGACATCAGATATTGATAATATACCATACAAGTGGCTACAATAGATTATTAATCATCACTCATCATAACCTTGAATTCTTGTGACTTAGTGTTTTGGAACCCATGGTAAGGAAAGAACATATGAGAAATGTATAGTTATATCATCACTATATTCATGTTTACATTCTTTTTGGCACTGCCATCCTTACATCATTTTACATTTACAAAATGTGTATTACTTGTTTTGGGACATTTTTTCCCCTGACTGAAAGTTAGTGTATTCTATGAATGTGTATAATAAAACTTAATATGTTTATTTTTACTCCTTCACTTCATACATAATATAGGGGTTGGCTCCCTAAAGACACTGATTGTATAATGTAGAAAGCATTGAGTATCCTACATGTTATAGTCTTCTAATGTTCATCTGTTATTGGCTAGTAATTCCTTTTTTTTTCACCCTGTATTTATGCTTTTTAAAGGAACACCAGATTTCTCTAAGAAATCTAGCTTCAAAAAGTAATGGTAACATTGTTTACACTAAAATTAAAGTGTTTTTTGTTGTTTTTTTAGCTTATACAAAACACTACTATGCTTAGTGATAGTCTGTTCTTAAGTGCTTACAAGATGTTTTTCTGTTATAATAAAACATCGTGAAAACTTCACACATTTTTTAGCTAGTGTGAGAAGAGAAAAAAAGAAAGATGTACACTTTGGTTCTTTAGCTAGTTCCCAGCTCTCCGATTTAGCAACACTTTTCAATGATACCGAAAAATCTCATAAGCTGTGAAACACTCTGTTATGGCAATTCGGCCATCAAATAAAGCTATAACTCAACTTTAGCAGTTATTTGTAAGCTTCATAGAATAATAGAATGAATACATCAGCCATTTTTTCTCGGACCATCCTTACATACTAAGTACTACCGTGCATAGTGATAATATGCTTACATTTGTCTGTCTGGAACTTTTCTTGCAAATTTCTCAGTCAAACACTACAAATCTCAAATTATTAGAAGGTCCTTTGTCTGAGGAGTCCAGATTGCATATTGGCTTTTCTATTCAGAATTACCTTACCTGTTCTTTGCTTAGTCACACTTTATAATGCCAAGAGTATGGTACACTGTGGCATAGTATTGTTGTTATCATGTGATGACTGGCTTCAATTTCAACTTTTGTTTTTTATTTGCAAAGTATTTCACATAAACAACACTTAATCCATGTGTTATTTCCTTTAAAAAAGGTACTTTACACTAAATACAATTTCTTTAGTGTTTCTGAACTTAATTAGGTCTAAAATATGAATGTGGAATTCATTTGAAACCATATGCTTATTACTTTGTGAACACACATTCAGACATTTCTGTATATTCAGCCAAGTGTTTCTTTATTACAAATTTACATTCACTTTACTTTGCACTGATTTAGCTTTGTTTCATTTCATAGACCAATATAAACACCTTTCAGGTAATTTTTCTGTACTATGGGTTTTTATTTTTGTTAGTTTCTTTGTTTAAACTCCTAAAACATGTCATACTCTGAATGCTCATAACTGTTTCTTACTCTGTACACTTATAAATACTATTATTTTACTGTATTGTTTACTTTAAATGTAGTTTTATTCAATAATGTTTCATATGTATAGTTTTATTAAATAAATTCTATGTTTTTTTTATCTGAACTCGTAATTTTTTTTCAAATAGACCAGGATTTATCGATCAAACACAATGCCTGAAAGAAAACGTAGCTTAAATGACATGCATAAAAATGAAGAATAAAGAAAATTCAAGAGAAGGTCATGAAAACTACTGCAAATGTTTTGAAGGTCATGGCTAGTAATGTTTATAATAAATTACAAGGTTAGGATACTCCAGTGAGAACATTACAACATTTAACTGCACATTTGTCCTCTGGTGACTCAGTAGTAAGTCAGATGGCTTATAACACTAAAAATTGAGTTTCGATACTCACAATATGTGCAGCACTGATAACCCATTGTGTTGCTTTGCATTTAACAACAAAGACCCTGCACATTTGCTTTTTTTTCCCTGTCCCTGTTAATACTTCTTTTCCTTACATCTCACTGTGTGTCTCTACATAGTACCTGAGTTAATATTTTTTTATTTTCATTTCTAAATGTTATCCTGTATACTCATTTTTAAGATGATAACTTTCCAAACTCGAATGTTCTTATTCACTCTCTCTTTTAATTTAGTTTATAAGCGCTCTATTTAACATTTATAATACAAAAGCATTTTTCAATGCTCCAGTATTTTATTAGGGCTTGACTATATCTTAATTTTTTAATGTTTTGATGACCTAAAACTAGACACCATGTTTGTTTAGTTTGGTTCATAAGTTGATCTTAGTTAGAGTGTGGTTTAGTGGTCAGCCTCCAGACTGTGAGTCTGAGGATTCATAACTTGCATCACATTACAGCTTTGTGCTAGTATTTTAAACATACAAGCCAGAATAAACTCCTATCCATAATATAAATTCTGTGTGAAATTTCAACCACACAAGTACTGCCACAGAGTGTCACAAGGAGTTATCAAAAACTTTTTAGTATGTAAGTTAACAAAGTGAATGTATCATGTAACTTAAAATTATTTAACACTGCATCAAGTGAAATATCTCTGCAAGTATTATTATGGAAATTAGAAATACTTGCTATTATGAAGTTGTAAATTGTACTTTAAGAGTCAGCATTTGGAAAATGAATTTACTTAGCTCTTTATACAACTCAAAAGTAGTTTGAATACACATATTTTAGAATCACCAATAAACTTTCAGAAAGCAAATCTCTGCATGAGAGATGGCTGACTTATGGGTCCCCTGGATACAAAACTTCATAAATGGGTTAATACACTTTTGGCTGCTTATTCTTCTTCCCAGAGGGAATAAGCAATTTATACCTCATAAATATCTATTCATGATCCTTACCCCAGGAATTTTTATCCTCTGCAAAAAAATCAAGAGTAGAAACATTTGATATTTGGCCTCGCAGGTCTCGACAATCATTACACCCTTTGAGGAGAATTTGTGAGAATGCACTACTTCGCTATATGAGATTAAAGATCTTAATGTTATGGGTCTCAATGTTTGTTGCCCCACCACCCACCCCTAAGGCAGAACTCACAGGGATGTGGCAATCGGTTTATTTTATTAAAAGGTTTTGACTTACCTATGCTGATTTTACTTCAGTTTTCACACTCCCTTGTGGGATATAAAAAACTGTAAAAAAGAAAAAGATTTAACACTAACACAGGCTGAGTGGGAGATTATTATAGTTAGATAAAGTCCTGTGGTATTTTCAGTTTATATCCAAAGAGAGGCACAGAACCCAAATTCACAACACTGAAAATACATTTTATTAAGTTTGTAGGCTCTGGTGGTAGTCCTGGCCTACCATAGTTATTCTCTCCCTGCCAACTACTTGGAATACAGTTATGCTTCTGCAACAAAAAAGACTTGTAGCTAGAGGCACAGACAATGTTAAAACTTAAGATCAAGGGCTTCAATGATGGTCTGGGAAATGTAAGAGTCCTCTAGTATCCACTTTTTGGAGAAATCATCATGGCTGAGCCGATGTTGGTCAGCTCTCAGATGTATGCAGATGGTTCTTATCTTTTTTAAGATTTTGTTAAGTTCCTCCCACATATGCTGGTAAATTCCCCTACATCTGAAAGTGAAGATTTGTACTTTAAACTCCCCAAATAAGTATAGAAAGGAAAAAACATGAGATTTAGGGATAGAAACAGGATGACAGTAAAGTACTATCCTAAACATAACATAATTCATGTTGAATATGCAGGCAAGTTTCCTCCGTATTGCAATGGATGCAACACATTTGTACATAGCATGATGAACAGTTTCTATACTTGGGCAGAAGTGGTTATTATTCACTGTTCTTCTTTTAAATCTACTGAGTCATCATCTGACAGGGGCTATTTTCCAGGTGAGGTCTTGTCTTGATGCTTCTAAATGCCTGAAATTTACTCTTTCCCATACTTTTGCCCAACTTGTGTTTGAGTAGTTTGTTTCTATTTTAGGTTTTACTTTTTTTTTGCATTAATTTATATATTTTCTATATGATCATATTGTCAGCTTTGTTTATGTTTTTTATTACTGGCATTATGTTTTTTAGGTAAAACTTTATTTAATTTTGAGTAATTGTTGTATTTGGCATACTACTTTTGAAATGTTTACTATTGGGACCAAATAAACAGGTCATAAAATGAGCACTTGGGTGACATGACTTTACTTGGGAACACGAGACGTGCCCAAACAGTTGTTAGGTGGATGCTTAGGCCTAATTCTCCTTTTTTGGGGGGTGGGGATAGGTTAGATATTTCTCTCTTTATTAATTTGGATATGCCTAACCAAATAAAGCTGTACAACTTTTTGTCTATTTTCTGGATATCTTTACATGAAAGAGAGTATATGTAAGTTGTGTATTCTAATTTGGCTATGGCTATTTGTTTGAGAGCCTGAGCTTTAGCAAGAAAAGATAGTTCTCTGTCTTTCCAGCTACCTAGGGTGTCTGCAAACATTTGAATTAACTGATCCCAGTTATGGGTCTTATCAGTGTTGTACCAGATTCTTAAAATTTTTATGGTACTTTGGGTCCAATTAAGACCCTATGATTTTTATTATTTGGATCTATCTTTTCCTATCCAGAAAGCCTCTATTTTTGCTATTAACCTTTGTGCCTGTAGAATCACTATATTTGTCTACTAACTTTAAGCTGTTTTTGATTGCCTGGGAGGAGTTCAGGGTCAAAGTCGCATGACATGCATGAGCATTTATTTTCTGCTCTTCCACTGGGTGGTCACAGAGGAGTAAGGGGGCATTTCCCACCCAAGTAAATGAGAAACATATTTCTTTCTTTATTCATTCAATGTGTGTGTGTGTGTGTATATGTATATATATACATACACACACACACGCCCATATTCAATACTTAGAATTTGCCCCCCACCCCCAAAAAATTTCTATGGGTGATGATGCCCAGAACTAAGGGGTATTTACTTGCACAAGTATCTATTGATGTTGATTTTAGCTGTGACCTTTGTTTAGGTGTTCTTTATCTATTTGACTATGTATTCTAGAAATTTATTATTTGAAACTATTAAAGGAGAAAATTTTGATTGACATAGTCAATTGTTTTACATTGTCAATTGTGACTATTGAGACTTCAGATTTGCTTTTATTGCAGATGTGGGTGATATCTCTAATTAAGATGTTATTATGTTGTATGTTTGGAATGCTGCATGTTTGTGTTTTGATAAGTATATGTGATGTCAATTGTCTGATTCTGTTACTGATGCATTTGGTTAGGATTTCATAGTCAGCGTTTATTCAGTATGATTGGTCTGTAGTCATTTAGGTTGTGGACTGCTCTTCTGTTTTGCATTATAATGTTATTATGCCAGTTTTAAATTAAGAGGGAATGTGGTCTTTATTTAAACACTGGTTCAGCATCTTTACAAATTTGTTTTCTATTATTGGCCAGATTTTTTTCTAAAATTCTGCCAGTATTCTGTCTCATCCAGGTGATTTGTTATTTTTCACACTGATTATTACTTCCCAACATTCTTGTATTATTTTACCTTGTCCAATTTATTTATATTGAGTAATTTTCATACCAAAATATTATAGAAACAGATTAAAGAAAAATGATTTTTAATTCCTATATTGTGGAAAACACTGTAGAGAAACACATGATATGCCAGCATATCACACTTTTCCCCTCATCTCTTTTTCATAAGGTGAATTTTATATTATTGGAAAAGGTAACATGAGTGCACATGTGCCATATCATTGTAACTTCTGTATTGTTAATGTTAGCCAGGAACAGCTTGTTGGGTGATGGGAGAAACAGGTATCATTAAAATAAATTGTTTAAAAAAACTATCTTAAAGAGCCAAATAAACCCAAGTAATGTAGAATTCCCCATTATATTTATAATGGAGATATAATATTTTCATTGAATTTCATGTGAAATGTTGTACCAACAACATGTGTAAAAGGAACTTTGAACATAGTTTGGCTTTCATATATAACTAATGGCATATGGATCTGAAAGTAATAGAAAATTAGGAAATTGCATAACCTTATGAAAACTTAAAAATTGGTTAGGTCTGCTTGTATTTACTGACAAACAACCATGTACAGAAATGCCAAAAATGACTCATTTTTATTACCCATTTAGTGATTCTTTTAATCTCCTTTCTTATGTATTCAATTGTAATAAATATCTCGTATTCCTATGAAATGCATTGCTGTTACAAAATAAAACTTGATACAATTTCTCAGACCTGTGGTATCTTATATTTTATAGTGTAAAATATTAGGAAAGGCCAGATTCAAAAAGTTGTATTTTCCTTAATTAGGTAAATTTATTAAATGGTAAAAAAAAATAATATTGGTTGTATGTACATCCAAGTACAATACATGCATAAAAGTAGGGAGAACAAACAAATGTCTATAGGTTTTCAAATTGTACCTGATGATGACAAAACCTTGTCAAAACGTTGTACATTTGCTGTTATGTTAAACTTATATTAACGTCTTTCTTCATTACCCATTCAAGCCGTCTCCAGCCATCTATAGGTTTTATCTTCAAAAAAAAGATTTTATTCTGGTTATGTTCTTTCTTTGGATTATTTCTCTCTCTCTCTTGTCTTTGATTATTCGTTCCTTACATTTGTACTGTCACAACTTCAACAAAATTTTAAAAATTTCATTAATTGTTTGTATATTATTTTCTTGTTAGTTGTACATTCTTGAATTTGCTTCATATTGTTTTGATGCATTTTATTTAATTCTAAAAGCTTGAAAATTAAATGAACATTTTTGTGACATAAAAATGTTTGCAGAACTGACAAAAAAGTTTTGTCATTTAACATGTGTTGCTGTATCCTTATCCTTTGTGTAAAACAAATATTTTTCTCTATGTTCTGAAACTGGTTTATTTTATTATTGATCCACTTTGGAGATAGTGATAAGACCTCTATATATAAAAACAGTTCAGATATGGAAGATAGATCTACATTAGGTAACTGTGTCATATTTTTAGTTCAGTGTATATTGTTATAGAACAAAACAGTAAATCAGAATCCAATTGAATGTTTTCATGTTTAATTTTAGGTCACACCCCATTTTCAGAAATCTTAACCGTGACTTTTCAACCTTGTCTGCACATTATGGATACAAACAAAATACATGAAAAATGGGGCAGGGCAACTTTCAAGGTCCTGTTACCCTCTTTCTGCTGCCCTTTCTGAAAGTGAGAACTATTTGCAGCCATGTTGGCGGTGACTTGGGCACTTTGCCAGTCAGTGTTTAATATTTGTCAGTTTGTGACCGTATTGGGTTGTGCACCCAATATTCTAGATATGGGAGCGTCAGGTACGCGTTTGTATATGTTTAATTATATATTACTTGGTGAAGGCTGTGAACTGATTTTTGTATTCACACAGTATATGTGGCATTCCTTGTTTTGTTTTACCAGTTATTATGTGATTAAACCATTTGATTTTTGTTCTTCCAGTATCTGTACTTGCAGGTGTGCCTCTCTCAGGCGTGTGTGTAAATATATGTTTCATTATTGGTTGTCCATGTAACTTTCAACTCTATTTAGATTAAGAACCGGACGTGGCCTTGGATTACTGTATCGGACTGTGGATCCAAGAGTCCATGGTTCGCGTCCTGTTGCAAAAAAAAAGCGCTCTGTACTTTGGAGCCGCAGTTGCGATATGGAAGGGTTAAATTCCACTACTTCATTCAAATAGCCCAAGAGTTGTCAGTGGGTGCTTTTCTTCTAAACAGTTCAAAATTAAGGTAAGCAAGCGCGAAAATCAGAAAAAACAAAACATATTTATATCGATTGAAATATTCAGAAACGTGGCTTTTTTCATATTTATATTTTTTAAATATTTTAAAACATTTTTTACAAAATTGTCGACCACATATATTGCATTGAAGCGAATAGCTGAGCTCTTTTCCTGATGTAGACGTAACTTATTTTTGCGGTTAGAAAAGGTTTTGTACTATTGCTGCTATACACTGCTATTTTAAGATTTCGTCAAGCTTTCTAATGTTTATACTCTATTTTTTTTCCCTTCACCACACACAAAAGTTTGTATCCTCGTCTTGTTTCACTGAAGAAAGTCTCAATAACGAGAGCGTAACGTCATCCCACTCAAAAAACGATGCAGAAATACTTCATTACAAGTTTAAAATTTACTTTATTTTAGTGGTCTATATAAGGTGTGTAAATATTTAACAGAATAGAAGTCATGAAATAAACCATAATTGTATTGTCAGTTTTATTTTCTTTCTTCCACTAATTACTTTGGACATCCTAAGAATTGGCGCGAGGAAAGTTCCCTATGCAGCAAAAATTAGGAAAAATTACTCTCAGGAAAAGCAAGTGAATACACAAAATTAAATCCAGAACCTAAAAGCTTCCAGGGCCTTAAGGCGATCCCTGGACCCTAGCTGTAATGAATGCGCTTATGGCGCACATTCCCTCACTTCACTCGGTCAAATAAACCTTACACCACCCCCCAACCCACACAAATACACTTTTAATTAAGTTGCCTTATACACCTCAGATTTGATATTCATACAGTTATTTCTATTATTTTGTTGTTTGTTGAAACAACGCATTTCACAGCTTTTAACTATAAGAACGAATTATATCTCAGCATGCCTCTTTCGGTATATCGGCATTATGTCATTATATATAAGTCTATTCGGAATTGACGTCAAGCCTTCCTAAAATCTTTATTTCCTGTTTACCTCGTGGTTAAGTGTTTGTCCCAAAAACATAAAACAAGACAAAACCAGAAATTAGGTCACTTGGCTCTGACTTCTTTACATCTTGTTTGGAATATTTATCTATTATTGATACATGCGGTATAACCCATACTTTACTTATACTCTCGAATTCAGTGAAAGGTGAAAATTAACATCTTTAAAGATAGGGTTACTGAGGCTTTTAAACTGTAGGCGTACTTAGTCAGCCTCTTGGTGAACTAATTTCCTCCCCAATCTCCCTGTTGGTGATACCTGTTATTTATACTGCGTGCTTATTACTGTTCAACCCAGTCTGAATAGTGGCGACGTTTTATTTCATTTACATTAAACACGGATGGATAAAGTATGGGAAAGAAATACTGAAAATCTTGTTCACGAGTTGCTTATAGACGAGATATTTACAACATGTTAAATTATTAACATGAAGTTCTTGCACATGGAAAACTTATATAGTGATCAATTAAACAGTATTGTGGTAGGACCATGTGGAAGGTATGTTAAAACTGGCTATGATAAATTTTTTGGTAGGAGCATATGGAAGGGATATTTACAGAGTGGCCAAATTAAAGACTTGTGGTAGAATAATTTACTATGGGATATTTACCGACAAGCCCAGTTACATAATGTAGGAACGATACTTGCAGAATGACCCAGTTATGTAACACCTGAGAAGGGGGATATTTACAGCGTGGAATTAGTACACAAGATATAAAAATGGGCATGTTGAATGAATATTTATAGAAAGGCATTGTTAGACAAGATTTAAGGGAGAATGTGTTGGGTATATTTATAGAGTGACATTGTTACACAAGATATAAACTGGTATATGTAGTGTTACGTCTCCGTTGGTTAGTTAATTTCCGTAAATTCGTTCCGACGAAACTTTAGCGACACAAGTCCTTTCTTGAATAAAACTGGTTTATTCTTTCTTAATATAACTTTGCGATACACTGAATTTCAACAGTCGCGCTATAACAAACGTCTCACGTGCTCGACTTCAACAATACTCAGTTCAATTACAAACTCTCTGACTGCAGTTCAATTACTCATTACCTTGTTCCGTCACGTTGTGAGCGTCTTATATATACCAGACTACCCGCAATCTAGTAGTCTCCCGATAATTCATGAAGGTTCGAGAAGGACGTGGCGTGATACTAGTCACGTGACCTCGCTGACGCAACAGTGGAAAGGATACTTACAGAATGACGTTACCACACAAGGTTTAAAAAGTGTATTGGATATATTTATAGTGACATTGTTACAGAAGATGTAAATTGGAATATGTAATTAAAGGTATCTATAGAGTGGGATTGTTATACCAGGTATAAACAGGGCTATGTAGAAAGGATATTTACAGATAGCATTGTTACACAAGGGATGATTTGGAGTCTGGTGAAGTGATGTTCTCAAGGTGTCCCAATTACATTTAAGAAGTAACATGTTACAGGTGTATTCACAAAAATTTTGAGTAGTAATATGTATAAAGGATATCTATAATGTTTCAGTTACACAAAATCTGGAACAATAAATATCTGCGGGATGACATCATCTTACATAGTTTAAGTAGAATAATGTTGTATTGGCATCTTCACATGTGATTTAAGTAGTAGTAATAGGATGTAGACGGAATATTTGATAACCTCATATACAATTAAACAGGTTGTAATTTTTCGAAGAACACATGTAAAAAGTCAGCTATATAGGGTTACGGTTGAAGTATGGAGAAAGTATATTTGATCTCCTTCTTCCATCTTTTTTAAGTGAAATGTGCAACCAGGTGGAATTGCGTGATCATGTATAGTATTTGTACACACATACTCACATTAAATTGCATGTGCTAACATTTAAATACAGTATTGTTCCCTTAGTTACCGTGGGAATCTGTCTGCGTCTGAACAACGCTTGTTTGTACTTTATGTTTGGTTTTGAGTGTGGGAAGAAACTGGAAGCGTAGTGTTGCGGAACTTGTGCAACATAAACAAAAGCATGTATATGTGTAGGCTCATCTTTGAAACACTGACCTCATGACCTACTTTGTATTATATAGGGGTTTTTTGACCTTATATATATAGCAACATAGTAGTTATTTTAGGAACTTCTCCAAATTTTGGTGGCTGTTGTGTGTTAAAAAATTTGCATCGTGCACTTACTTTAATCTAATAACTTTTGTTGAAATCTGAAAACGTATTAGGTCATCAAGAATTTAATGTCGCTTTTTTTTAGATGAAAAAACCTGAACATCTTGTATATCAAAATAAAACATTTATTAAATGAAAAGTCTCCATTCTTATCGATGATGCTTTTCCATCTTACAATCAGGTTTTTAATGCCCTGATTAAAGAAATCACTTGGCTTTGAAGCAAAAAACATGTCGATGTCCTCTTTAACACCTTCCACATTTGCATACATTTTCCCATTAAGATGGTGTTGCAGCGAACGAAAAAGATGGTAATCTGATAGTGCCATACCTGGATAATATGGTGGGTGGGGGAGAACTTCCCAACCCAACTCCATAATATTGTGTTGTGTGAAACGTGCTACATGTGGACGTGCATTGTCGTGGAAAAGAAGAACACCTTTCCGATTGACGAGTGAAGGACATTTCTGATGAAG